>NW_022982269.1:0-4963 GCF_902652985.1 Pecten maximus
ATTTTTTACAAAAAACTTTACATTTGAAAAAATTAAGCTTACAAAATTATGATGTTTTTTTTTTTATACAATTAATGCAAATTTTACTATTAGCAGTTGAAGAAAACAAATGTCCTTTTAAGAATTTTAATTAATTTCAGAACAAGAACCGTGTGATATTGAAATGGAACAGATAGGAATGAGAGAATCCCCTCCAGCCCTCCTGCAGGATCTTCCGGCCATGTAGTGGTTGGAATTAGGGGACGAATTGTGGAGGTCATCTCAGAGGAGAGCTTTCACTGTACTACCTTCAGGAAACAGAACAAAATCTTCGTGATTTTATCAGAACAAAAAATTGTATCAAATATTTTGTAATTTTAGGCAAGTCTTCATCCTTGAGGGTTGGTAGAGCCCCCTAAAGAGGTGCCCTTTAAATCTGATTTTAAACATCTATTTAAAGAAAAAATTTTGAGATTCCTTATCTTATTGAATATTCCGGGAGTATTATAATTTTAATTTGTATTATTTTTTAAGTATTATGGTTTAAAATTAAATTTTTGAAATTTAATTTACAATTGAGAGTTATACAGATTTAGTTTGAAAAAAAATTGTTGAAGAGTCATTACTTACAGTATGAAAGGGTTTGACTTAGACTTTTGGCATCCTAAAAAAACGTAAATGGTCTTTGTCACACTTTTAAAATATATCTGTTTGATATATTTCGTCCTGTCATTTATTTTAATGTGATGGTCTTGACATCATTTAACAGTTTGATATAATCGGGTTTAATCAATTTTATTAGAACCAACCTCTCACTGTTATTTGGAGATTATCCATCTCCTCCAAATTCCATTCTTCTTCTTTTTCTTTTCTTTTTTTCTTCTTCTTTCTTCCCCTCCCACCTCATCTAAATTTGTTGAAATATAGTGTAGATTTTCAATCTACATTCAAAGTTATTTGATTTGAAGCAAAGAAAAATTGATTCTTTACATATTTTGGAATTTAAAAATTAATCATTAGAATTGGTACTCTTTTACCTGTATACTTAAGATGAGAATGTCATGGATGACATTCCAATTGTTCATACATTTTGGTACAAACGCCAAGCATTACAGAAATAATCACAATAAAGTGTAAAAAAATCCATGGTGAATATGCACACCTACCAATCTAACACTGCTGTTTAAGTGAAGATTTCTGATACGGTCAAATTTTTTGATTGGTTGGGTAGTCAATTCTTTTGACTGGCTGGTCCCTTTCTATTGGCTTCAAGTTTTGGATATGAGCGTATACTTTTTTATAGTTTTTTATTAATGTTTTAGGGTTAACTAAGATGTTATACTTCTTATCAGTATAGCTTTTTTTAAATGTTTTAAAGGGGTTTAAAAAATTTTTGTATTCATTAGTCAGTTTTGTTGATCTACCTCAACTAAGATGTGTATACTTCTTTATCAGTAAGCTTTTTATTAAAGTTTTAGGGTTAACTATTTTTTGTATTCATTAAATCAGTTTTGTTGATCTACCCCCGAAAACTTTTGATAACTTACTAACAAATTGTGCTCAGAAATACTCATTTATAGTGTGCCAATCTTGAAATATGCATTTTTTTCACATTCAATTATTAAAATTTTACTTTTATGATAATATTTTTTCTATTAATTACTCTATTTTCTCGATGGTTGTACCAATTTTAAACAAAAACATATCATTAATCACTTTCAAAGGTGCTTCATAATTTTTTTTCATTGTTGGGTTTAATATTTTGTTGATTAGTATTAGATTTTCCCACGGTTCGGGGGTTTACTTGCATGTTTTATATCTTTCATAAACTTATGATTTACTGTATGTTGAACTTGAATATTATTTTATCCCCTGATCACTTCTTACAGAGTGGTTCAAATCTAAAGTGTTTTGCTCGCAACATAATTTTTGGTGGGTTTATTGAACTCTAGAGTTAATTTAAACTCATGCATGACTTCTGTTGAACGTAGGGATTCTTTTTATCATGACTAATTTTTACCTTTTAAAAAATTCCTACATCACACATTCCAGTTTAAAAAAAAAATGGGCTGTATCTAAAGTCAAATTATCTTTCAAACCTTTTTTAAAAATTGTTAGATGGCCTTTTTTGTTTTAATCATTTTTTGGTGCTAATTAATCTTTTCAAACAAACATTACTACATTCCAGTTTTTATAGCAATCTAGCCTTGTTGACATTCCAGTGAGCTATTAAAAATATACTTAAAAAATCTGTGTTCAATTATCTTATTTTTTACAAGAATGTTGCTTCATGTCTTTATCTGTTTCCCTATAACATATTCAAATTGTAATGTGTGGAATCATACTAATCATTGCATTTAATTTCTTTAAATGTAACTTTAAATACTTAGCTGTTACAAAGTGAATGTCATAATTTTTTGTTAATACTCAATCATTGAAACTTGTTTTAACGTTATGGTGAATATTTAACTTTGTGCCAATAACTAAAGTCAAATCCGTGTCAATAATTATAGCAACAATCTGTGCCTTAAAACATTGTCTAAATATTTTTAATCTTTTGTTGATCAATAAAAATTGCTTGTTTAAATTTTTGCTATTTTCTTGATGATTGTGCCAATTAAAACAAAACCATTAATCACTTTCAAAGGTGATGTATCAATGACTTTTTTTCATTGTTGATGTTATATTTTGTGATTAGTATTAGATTTATTCCCACGGTTTGGGGAATATTAATCAGTGTCTTTAGTAAAATACTCAGGGTCAAGAATATTTTTTAATCTTTTGATGATTTTTGTTGATTAATAAATAGTTAATTTTAAAAAACTTTCATTTTGTGTTTATTTCTTTTTTTATCTAAATTTCCCACCTGTTCTGCAATGATATCACTTAAAATAATGACTGAGCTCCTCTCAATGGGTGACAATGAGGCTGGGTATATGTATATATTCAAGGTTAGAGAGTCAATGTCTTTGGTTTAACTCCAATATTTACCTGGAATGCAGCTGACCAAACTTCTCTCTGAATGAGTGATAACAAGGCCTGTGTGTAGCCATTATGGCATGCTCTCTCTAAACAATCGGGTTAGATTAAAGGGACATGTCTTCAAAATTTACTTAGATAATCTATACATGGGATGGTTAAGCTGACAAAGCTCTGGATGAGTGATAACAAGGCTGTGTATTATCCTGTAGAGTATATATATAAAAGGTCTGAAGGGGTATGAATTTAAGCTGATTGGAATGATGTGCATATTAACAAAGAAAAAATTGGAACTTCAAATTTTTGTTATAGCAATCAACATTTCCAATCTTGGAATGTTCCTTTAAAGGGTTTCACCGTTTGAAGTGAATGTCCACTGTCGACTTCAAATACACATTAAGTGGGAGATGTTATCGATAACATCATTTCAAATGTCTTGGCGAGGATTCATTCCCAAGTGATTTATTTTCTCCACACATTCCTGTCACGCTATCCGTATTCGCGGGCTTTTCTCCACACATTCCTTTACTAATTATATATATCCACAAATATGACGTCATTTCAAGGTCATCTCCACAAAGTGTGGATTTACCACCGGTAATTTTACCCTACTGGCACAAAAATCACAAAGGGGGGAAATACATTATAAAGAAAGATAGCTCGGGTTCATCCGACATCAGTAGTGATAAATTAGAAGATGCTCAGGCAGGACCCTCTTCAGATGCAAATGGCGCGGAACATCACTGTTCAAATTCGGAGTCAATTTGAAACTGACGCGGAATTAGTAACCCACAAAACACAAAGACATGCAAATGAAATATCTCATAGCAAATAACAACACGGTGATGAGGAAGCTGGGGAGGGAGAGGTGGATAGTGAGGAACAAAATATGTTCAAAGAACTAGTGAAAAAATTTGGCGCTATCATCAATATGCCTCACAGACGAGGGAAGATACAGGACGAATATAATTTCTCGTAGTAGACTCGGCATTATCTTTTGATATTCTAGAACGCAACTTATGCAGATATTTAGGGAACATAGAGCTGCATTCAAAATGAACTTGTCATTAGGTTTCGCGTTAGTGAACATTGAGGAGATATGAGGCATTTCTACGCGCATAATAACGAGACGGTTTTAGATAGCCCGACGCTTATTAGCAGCATTACCGACGTAAACGAGTCATCGAAAAACTCCGATCAATGGATTTATTGGAGCATGATTTCAACAAAGACCTTCTACGAAATGGAGAGTCTACCGCATCACCAATATTCGATGGCTAGTTCTAGAACGAATTATCCACTGGGTAGTCGCGTGAACTTACCGGACCATATCAAGAAGTCGAAATCAGTTATTTCATTGACTCACGATCAAAATTCCGGTAAACAGTTCACGACAATATGTGTTTGTTTCGTTGCCTAGCATACGACAAAGTTCGAGATTTAAAATGCTTAGAAAGAACAGCCCGAGCCTTGTTTCGCGATTATACAACGAAAGCTCCGAAAAATACGCAGGCACCCCGCTGTCAGAATAGGAAACGTAGAAAAACACTTTTCGGTGATTAAATGTATTCAGCTTAGATGAAGCGGGAGAGTCAAGTACATTTGGAGAACGCCGGGTCGCATATGGACACAGTATAAATATGAATATACACGAGGTCATTTAAGTTTTATAAAAAAAGTTGGCAACTACAGTCGCAAGTTTAAATGTAACACATGCGATCAATTATCAATACCGCGAATGTTTCTTCGAAGACACGAACAAACATGTGAAAAGGCGACAAAGTTAGTTTACCCGGGGGGGCTATCATTATGTTCCACCTACTGTCCTCGAGGATTAGAGGATTACGGTTATAGTGTGGACGCGGACGACAAGTTTTATCCCTATTTCATCACTTACATTTCGAAGCATGCTGGTACCATCCGAGCGATATCTGCAGGGCACATTCCGGTATCTTTTAGCGTCTCATCGAATGTACGCTTTACGAGAACCCCGCTTTTGGTAAAT
>NW_022982270.1:0-4965 GCF_902652985.1 Pecten maximus
TTTCAATTTCTTGTTTCATTGTGAGACATCATTCACTGCAACTTGGAGTGAGAATATCAGAATTTTAGATCTAATACCAGTCTGATAAAGTAAGATTTTAACGAATGTTTACAAAATTCATCTTATTTATGTGATAAATAGAATTGTTTATTCATTTAAATTTTAAAGGAAATTTATCAAACTGTCATATAGTTTTATTCTTCCTAGAAAGAGGCATGTTAAAATGAAAAACAACTCGGTGGAAAAGGAGACTTAAATTAAATCAACAGGCGCTTGCACAGAAAATGTGATTTTCATTAATTTTTTTTTGATATGACAGTGGTATGTGATGACGGTTGCATATAGTGTGCACCGTGTCAGATTGAATAAATGTGTTTTTTAGTCGATTGAAGTGAGATGGGGTGCCGTTTCGCTCGTGGCGGAGTTTCCGGCCTTCCCTATTACACAGTACACATACCATTGATATATATATATTTTTTAATTCTCATTTTCTATGCAAGCGCCTGTGGTTAAATCGTATCTTACAAATAACAATCAGGTACAACCTTGTATACATCACTGGCTACAACAACTTTGATTTGTCATCACTTTTGATATTCAAACAATATGAAAGTTTGAAACTTTTTTGTGTTATTGGTTTAAAGAAGGACTAGATCAATATTTTGTAAATAAGAGATTCTACCCTCTCTTGTACTTACGTTCAGGTTTTTTTCCCCAATGGAGGTAGGCAAGGCTTTCTTCTTTTGCCAATACGGTTTTTGTACTTTTTTTTCGATCAAAATTCTTTAACTCTGGAAAAAGCTAACTGACCATAACCAAGACAGAACTTTATCTGTATATCATCATACACAACTACATACCAAATTACAGTTCTATATATTATTAATTAAAGATTTAATAACCAAAAACAAGATTAATTATGATGGAATGACGGCCACACAATATGTCGTTGACAAAGAAACGGTGGGGTATAAAAACTGTCAGGACTGTAAATAAATGGAGATCAATACATCATTCTCATCAATACTACAGTGTTAAAGTCACTGATTTAGATTTGACTAGATATATATATATTAAATTGTACAAGCCTACACACTGTACATATACATATTCAGGATTATATAGATGTATCAATTATTGTGAATAAAATTAATTCACATTTTGGAGTAAATGTAAACAAAGTCAACAAAAATAATATGATTGTAAACACATAAATACAAGTTCTCATTAATGAAAGATAAATCTAAAGCAAATTATCACAGATAGAATATGTGCAAGATTACTTTTGAAGCCTTGCAGAAAACAACCAACAAACAAAATCACATTAATTCTAGGAAAATCAATCACCAAGTAAAATTCTACCACGTTGACTTTTTAAAGACAATACGTGTCGACAGTCAACAGTTAAATAAATAATTGAATACTAGACAAAATGTGTCAATAGTCAACATTTTGATAAATAATTAAGTACGAGACAATTCGTGGCGACAGTCAACTGATAATAAATAATTGAATACTAGACAAAATGTGTCAATAGTCAACATTTTGATAAATAAGTACAAGACAACGTGTTGACAGTCAACCGATTAAAAAATAATTGAGTATGAGACAATACGTGTCAACGTCCACTAATAATAAATAATTGAGTACGAGACAATATGTGTCGACAGTTAACCGATAATAAATAATTAAGTACGAGACAATACGTGTTGACAGTTAACCGATAATAAATAATTAAGAATGAGACAAATACGTGTCGACAGTCAACCGTTATTACATTTTCGTATGTATAAACATACATCATATAGCTAACATTAACGAACAGATATGACTAGGGACACCTTTTGTTTGCACTTGTAAATAACACAGGTAACAAGAACTCTTTTGGAATGACTTATTCAGGCAATACACAGTGGTACAGTTATGTCAGGACTCCACAATATACACTAGTGTATAAAACTGAAATTTATACCAGTGTTTTTGGGATCTACATCATCAACCGGTGGGTATTTTGGTTGAGGGGTGGCCATTTGTATTACATCACAGGAATTTTTGGGTCATGTCATTAAACCACCATTAACAGTAATTGATATTCTCGTGGAAACAAGACATAACACACAACATTTTATTTGATTAATCACTTTTGTTAATGTATATCACAAAGCTGTATTACCTGCTGTCCATATCTCGGCAGGAAATTCAGCCCTGACCATTGGAAAAAAAGGGTTTCAAAGGGTAAGTTCAAAAGGCCCTTGTGCATAACCACATTTTTCTTTATTTTTCTTACTAAAATATGGAATACAGATTTGTTAACTACAGACTTTACATTATCCGGGTGTGGCAATCTGATAAACACGAGATAATCTATCAAGCCAGGCAGTGTTGAAATAAATTAGATAATATATATAAACATAAAATAAACAAACTTTATCACATACAAAAGTATGTCCTGTCAAATATCTTACAATGAAATACAAGAGGAATTCTTTGATTGAATTCTTTCACAATAAAATTTGGGTAGCTAGTTATCTCCCCTTAAAAATATCTAAAGCAATAATAAAAATATTTCAAAAATTAAATAATCAAATTCAATTGTAAATATATTTCACTAAAATCAAATCATAAATTGAGGAACTTTGGCTTTTTTTTTTTTTCTTATTAGGCTTTTTTTTTTTTTTTCTTATTTCAATCAACACTTATAGAAATTGAGTTCAAAATTACATATCTGGAGGAATACTGGGAAACTTTCATTAAACATTTTCTCATCAACTCTTTCATCATTTTTCTCATGTCTTCCATACACTTAACTCAGTCTTGCAGATTTTCGACAATCATTTGACCTTTTGGGTCATCCTTATCGACCCCTGTTTGTAGATTTTCGTGTCCAAGATACAGAGGGTGTTTCCCGGGCAACTTTTTCCTGGAAGCGAGGAGATTTTCCCGACTGGGTCCTCAGCTCCGTATGGGAGGGAGGTAGTCAGATCTCCAATGTTGGCCTGTGGGCAAAATGAACGGTTTGAAGACACTTGTACTGGGATTTGGTTTTGGCTGTGAACCACTGACAAGGAGGCGTGGCAGACCCCGGGAGGCAGCACAGACACATGGCTGGGCCATGGTAGGGAAAGGGTTTCCCCTCATGTTGATACCACTGGACTCATCCCGGAGAATCTTACACATCTCCTCCACTCCTATCTGTCCTGTCAACAAAAGATGAGAATAGGTAACCCAACACAGCATGAAATGTATTTCTATAGCATACAAGAGGCCCATGGGCCTTAAAGGTCTCTGACTCTAAAACCATGAAAATATTGTTATACATCTTAGTAGCAAGTATGGTGGCAGCCATCTTGGATTTCAGAATGAGCCAAAAATAACAACAATTGGTCAGGACAATCTCAGGTTCATTTCAGGTAAAACTAGAGCTGAATCTCATTGTTGAAAATTGAGAGGAAGTTTGAACTAGGTGTTGTTTAGGAAAAAACCCTGATTCTGCAATCATGTTACAAAATGGCTGTCGTGACTGCATGTCAAAGTTTTTACAAAGCTGAAAATTAACAACACTTTGTTGGCCCTCCTTCCTTAACTTCCTCACCAATCTTCAGCTCAATGGCACCATTGGAACTGGAGAAGAACTTTAAAATGTGTTTTTCTAGATGGTTGCCATGGTGGCCATCCTGGATTTTGGACCAATCCAAAAAATAACAACACTAGGTCAGGACTATCCCAGGATCATTCCAGGCAAGTGTCAGCTCAATCCCACCAGTGGAACTTGAGAAGTTGTTTGAAATGTGAAAAGTTTACGCACAGCGCATGGCGGGTGACGACGGACGAAGCACGATGACAATATAAAAATGTTGAAATCAAAGAGGCAGAAGTTGCTGGAGCAGGAAAATCTAAATAACAAACGTACTGGGTATGTTAAAGCAATACATGTCCCCTACCGGCCCCTGTTACAAAATGGTAACAGTGACCTTGACCTTTTCTCAAAAACTCCGAAATTTGAACTTGTCTCCGATATTATGGTCCTTCATCATTGTGTCAAGTTTGATCGATATCCTTCAAAATCTGTAGAGCGCTGACAAACTTTGGTGTTATTTACCTATGCAAACATGTAAATACGTACAAAATGGATGGAGAGGAAACATATAGTCATAAGGAACATGCACGAATCTAAAAAAACCCATCTTTACGATAAATAGAATCTTACATGAGTCTCATGGACAGGGATATTTCAACCTCGTGTAAGAGTTTGGCCAGTAAGCTCTAGGCTTGCTGAGTGCTAGCCAGCCAACTCTTACACGAGGGTTGAGATATCCTTGTTCGCGGAACCGACCCATGTTTGATTTATGTTCCAGACAGATTTTTATCCTTGCACAGTAAAACATCAGAATTAACTAAATTCTGGAAAATTTTACCTTGGAAGCGAATTCCTTTAGGAGCCGTTTTCCATGGAGGTATCTTTGTTGATCCTGGTGAGATAGAGGAACCTCCGGATGACTCCTCAGAAAACACACGATAAAGTTGAAGTCTCCGTCTTCCTTTCTGTAGAGCCCGGCTTCCTCTGCTGCCTCCTCTAGGCCAGGGGAAGACAGGTCAAACTTGGTCGTGATTGTTAGCTCATTTGATACATTGTGGATACCTGAAAGTGACAGATGAAATTTTTTGTCATTTTAATTATCAATTAAATAATGACTCCTGACTTTTTATTATACCATACAAAAACTGACGAGTCCAAAACTATCGAAAAAAGAATCATTTTTTCTTGGATATTATTTCAAATTCTCTGATTATGTACATATATATATATGTACATAATTGAGGCAAAGAAGTAATTCTAACAGTGTGGACATGAAAAATGTCAAGTTTTCGAGGCAATCCGCCCCTTATCAAGACACAGATAATATATATACATATGCATGTGTAATGGGAGAAGGAAAATGCAAACCAGGACCGGCTCCGAACCCC
>NW_022982271.1:0-4981 GCF_902652985.1 Pecten maximus
TATTTGATTGGTGTCGGGAAAAAAGTCCTGACCAATCACTAAACTGATGTATTTCTTTTGAAGATTACAATTGTGGCCGTGATTGAGCCTTCAATCACAATGTGGCCATGACTGAACCTTCGATCACAATGTGGCCATGACTGAGCCTTCGATCACAATGTGGCCATGACTGAGCCTTCGATCACAATGTGGCCATGACTGAGCCTTCGATCACAATGTGGCCATGACTGAGCCTTCGATCATAATGTGGCCATGACTGAACCTTCGATCACAATGTGGCCATGACTGAGCCTTCGATCACAATGTGGCCATGACTGAGCCTTCGATCACAAGGTGGCCTTGATTCAGCCCTCGATCATAATGTGGTTGTGACTGAACCTTCGATCATAATGTGGTTGTGACTGAGCCTTCAATATGGGGGAATTGAAGATGGATCAATGACAAAACACGACTCAATATTTTTGCTAAAGTTTTGAAAATGAAAGTTGTAAACATTCCTTTTACCCTTCCCTGACTGAAGGCAATAACATTAACTGAAACACTGGTACACTGCCTACAATTATCACTGATTCTTTGTATTGGCAGGTGAATGTGGAAACAGTCATTGGTACAGTGTAAAATAGTGTCTTAATTAACATGTTCAAGAGCACTGCATGTATTAACAGATACTTAGCTTTGTGTATTGAAAGACAAGACCTGTACCTGAGGTGTATATGTATCACAGAGAACACTGCATCATGTATCTCAGGGACTTGACACAAATTCTGAACCACCATCAAAAATATTAACTTATAATATAACTGTGTAGATGTGGATTTGTGAGAAGTCCCTGTGGTATGCATCATTATCACAGAGAACACTGTTAAACTGATATTACAAAACAACACTTGATATCATACAGAACACTTAGTAGTAAATTGAGATCTTGTGGAGTATTGCTTGGATATAGAAAATCTATTTCATGTAAGAAAGACAACTCTTACTTCAGAAACTACCAGTTTGTCCCTATTTTAAGACAAAATTTCCCTGACATTTTCTTTATCATTATCATCACTTCAATCTTTAACTTCATCCAACACCAATAACCCTAACATGAAATAATGAGTAAAACAGAGTCTAAAACAAATTTTTTTTTTAACTCAAAGTACTACATTTAACACAAGTACAAGTTTGGTTATCTCCCTTTGGTAAACATGGAAGCACAGATGTATAATCTCATAAACATAAGCCAATTAACTGTGTTAGTGCTTCAAACATGTAGCAATTTTTTTAATAAATAAAGTGTAGCAGCCATCTCTGTTTTTATTGCAAATACCATGTAAATAAAATCAGAAATTAAGTTTCTGAAATTGCTTGTCATCCTATGTCGGTTTCCTGGTCATTGTACTTCATCTACTAAAAGTTCAATGTCCACATTATCATGAGCTCCCTGTAGTAGCAACTCTCCCTCATATTTAATGTACTTTTTCTTCTTTGCTGCCCGAAGAGTTCCGACAAGGGCCTCAAACATGTTAGCACATTTTCATCTTTGAAAAGAGTACCAAATTTCACAACACACTTCCCATTGGAATCTGAAAAATCCAGAACATTAGACAAGTTACCATCCAGTAAGAGAAATGACTTATTTAATATGATCAGGCCATAAACCTAAGGTGATATGTACAAGGAATTCAAAAATAAACTAGGCAGTCAAATGAAATACTGGTTGTTTGGCAAAATCCTACTGGCTCAGGATATATGCTACTCTAAAATAATTCATTGAGATATTAAATTTTGAAATAGATGTTTATCCTCTTTAATTTCTTATTGATCCATTTCAATAAAACAACATAGTGTTACCAAAGGAGAAGCCAAACACTTCTTGTAATGTTGTCTGCAAATAAAGTGTGGACAATTCTAATACAGACTGATAGGGGCATCGACAAATCTACTGAAAAAAGGTATTGACTTCTGTACTACACAAGAGAACTGACACCTCTAGTACACATGGGAGCCAACATTTCTAGTACACACAGGTATTGACACTTCTAGAACACATGGGTATTGACACTTCTAGTACACAAAGGTATCGACACTTCTAGTACACAAAGGTATTGACACTTCTAGTACACAAAGGTATGGTAGCACACCACAGTAAGACAGCCTGGCCATGGGCAATTTTTTTGTTAAGCAAATAACTCCTGTATTATGATATGTATAAAAAATGAAAAAATAAATGTACACTATAATTGGTATATCCAGTATGAAGTAGTACATACAGGCTTCACATTTATTAAAACAAAAATCAATAAATTGGTTCCGGATTTTAAATATCCGGATTTTCCGAACGTGTGTTTACACAGGAAATTTAGTTTCGCCTACAGCGCAAAATGGAAGCCCACAGAAAAGGTAAGAGAGCGGAAAAACTTAATTTACAACATATGTCCAAACAAGATTAATTCTGTCTTTGGGATAGAGATATTTAATTTTAAATAGGTTTCAGAAAAAAAATTGTGTAGAGAATTGTGCCATTTTGGGTCAAATATCATAATATTTTGCAATTTTTGAGAATTTTTTAAGCTGTTACCATGGTATTCACAGCTCTAAAAATCACAGAAAATATCAGTTTACTTATCCTTCAGAGCTCTATTAAAATTGCAAATGTTGTACAGATTTCAAATATATATACTTTATTAGAGGTTATATGTAAGGTTAACTGGCAATGTTTACATATCTAAAGCATGTGCCATATTTTTCAGAATTTGGCATTTTTACTGTACACTGCTACCTTATAAGGGCTGAAAAATGTTATTTTTTGGAAATTGTGCTTAATTATGCTTGATTAAGCTTCATTTTAGTTCATTATTGCTCAAAAATGCATAAAAACAATTTAAAACTTGTTTATTATCAGGCTTGTCATATTAGAGGAATCAAGGGAGGTAACTCGCATATTTACCCATTTTAAGGGTGGGTTAATTAAGCATAATGTTAATGAGTCAGTGTAAATTGAAAAGATATTCTATGTTTTATAACAAACCCAAAATAACTTATTGGGTATCTAACAAACCATATAGACCGAATTCTGGTTTGTTTTACCTGATTTATTACCCCATATCCATGGAAACTATTACAGTAAGTGTTATTTTTTGAAATATTTGGTGAAACCATTATTTTCAATTTATTTATACATTGGTAAGCATGTAATTTCAATTGATGGAGTGTACGGTTGATACAATATTGTCAATTATTGTCACTTCCTTCGGTAAAGCAGAAAAAATAGCATTTTCCGCATAAAATGGGATCAGCGGACACTTTCATATGATCATTGGTACATATCTGAATTACCGGGGTGGAAACAGATGACTGTGATGTCATAGGCATGACATTTTGAAATCTTGGATGTCATGTCATGATTTATCAGTTAGAATATTGCATGTGTTGCTAAGCTGAGGTTTGGAAAGGAATTTGGTTATTTATTATGACACCATTGAGTATTTATGACGTCATAGATACCATCTGATGACGTCATAGTTACTGATGACGTCATGGTAACTATGACGTCATATTACAAGGCTAAATTTGATAGTTGTATAGTATTTTTTGCTTGATTACATGCACAGAGACTCAAAGTACCACATTCAACTCAAAACACAACTTTATTCAAGAGATATACAGAATTATGGGAGTTTTCATCTTTAAAATTACCTCCCCTTATTACTGGATTGGGAGAAAAAGTTGTCAAAATACACCTCTCAGGGAAATCAGCAATACTCGGTGACTATTAAAGATACACAGTAACCCGATATGTCATTTTGTTCGTCGGAACATATTCTAGACATTCATGGGGTTTTTAGTAAAATTAGAATTAACGAAAGTGATGTATAAGGTAGCACACCACAGTAAGACAGCCTGGCCATGGGCAATTTTTTTGTTAAGCAAATAACTCCTGTATTATGATATGTATAAAAAATGAAAAAATAAATGTACACTATAATTGGTATATCCAGTATGAAGTAGTACATACAGGCTTCACATTTATTAAAACAAAAATCAATAAATTGGTTCCGGATTTTAAATATCCGGATTTTCCGAACGTGTGTTTACACAGGAAATTTAGTTTCGCCTACAGCGCAAAATGGAAGCCCACAGAAAAGGTAAGATAGCGGAAAAACTTAATTTACAACATATGTCCAAACAAGATTAATTCTGTCTTTGGGATAGAGATATTTAATTTTAAATAGGTTTCAGAAAAAAAATTGTGTAGAGAATTGTGCCATTTTGGGTCAAATATCATAATATTTTGCAATTTTTGAGAATTTTTTAAGCTGTTACCATGGTATTCACAGCTCTAAAAATCACAGAAAATATCAGTTTACTTATCCTTCAGAGCTCTATTAAAATTGCAAATGTTGTACAGATTTCAAATATATATACTTTATTAGAGGTTATATGTAAGGTTAACTGGCAATGTTTACATATCTAAAGCATGTGCCATATTTTTCAGAATTTGGCATTTTTACTGTACACTGCTACCTATTGACACTTCTAGTACACAAAGGTATTGACACTTCTAGTACACAAAGGTATTGACACTTCTAGTACACACAGGTATTGACACTTCTAGTACACAAAGGTACTGACACCTCCACTACACATGGGTATTGACACCTCTAGTATACATGTGTATTGACACTTCTAGAACACATGGGTATTGACACTTCTAGTACACATGGGTACTGACACTTCTAGTACACATGGGGATTGACACTTCTACTACACATGGGTACTGACACTTCTAGTACACATGGGAACCGACATTTCTAGTTCACATGGGTATTGACACTTCTAGTACGCATGGGTATTGACACCTATAGTACACATGGGTATTGACACTTCTACTACACATGGGTATTGACACTTCTAGTACATAAGGGTACTGACACTTCTAGTACACATGGGGATTGACACTTCTAGTACACATGGGTATTGACACCTCTAGACA
>NW_022982272.1:0-4945 GCF_902652985.1 Pecten maximus
TAACTGCATCTGAAGCGGTTCTTTCTTTTTGGCAAAATGGAAAACTATAAAAATGACAATTTTAAACCTGATATTTTAGGAATAAATGTAGATTCCTTAGACACACTTATACTGTAAACTTTGCATTAAAGCTTTTTTTTTCCTCTGACCATCTGAGTTTATAAAGTTATGAACAATGAAAAGGCTTACAGTAATGATATTTTATATCTAAATCTAGTCCAAAATTTGAAATCTCTTTTTGATAGGGAGGGTTGGCAAGTATGTATACACACTAAGAATGGGATGCACAAAATTTTGGGCAAGATTTTTGCACACTCCTCCCACAAGTCTCACATTTGTCAAATTTAATTAACAAATTTACTTTAGGTTCATAATAACTGGATATAAAAATCTGCTCCAATCCTCCTCCCCAGCCCCTTTGCCCCTTAATGGATTAATTGGGAGTGATTTGAAACTGACAACAATGAACTCAAACACAAAAATAAGTTATACTAGTGTACACACCAAAACCCAAAACCACACACACTTCCCCTTTACCCTGTCGTACTTACTCGGCCCCCCGACGATAGTACGAGGGTTGGTTAGATCGGTACAGAATATGGTAGCGATCTCCACGCAGTGACCTTTTCCCTCTGCTTTTAGCTGTGCCACCTGCGTCTGCAGGTTTTTTGTATCATTTTGGACGCGTTTAAAATCGTCATTAACTGGCGGTTAGAGGGCGTCTGACCCAACGGGCGTTTTTGGTGCTAAAAACTCAGAGAAAGAAGACAGAGAGAGAAAGAAGTACACATTAATATATGGTCATGCAGACAGAAGGACACATGCTCATCCAAAGTGTGCTCAACTAATGTCTTATGTAATTCATGGTTATAAGTTTAAAGTATAATATTTAGATATCTGTAAGTACGAGGTTAGGTCAATTATGATGGGAATTCTAATACAATTCATTTTTATCAATGGTTATCTTAATAGATTTTGATCAAATCAATGCTAGTTCTGATTTTGTGATCCAAACAGTTGGACCTGTTTGTTCATTTATGAAATAAGGGTAGACCAAGTGATTTTTATTTTGTTTTCAGACAGTCTGAACAGTTACATATCTAGTCTTTTCAGATTATGCCTGAAATATTAGCTGGCAATACATGTAGAACACTACGGCCCTCTGTAGGGTGTGAGTTTATTTTTTAAATTTCCCTGTTTCGCTTTTAATATGATAGTTCACATGGATTTAAATTTTACAGAACTACTTGGTATTGATGATGTACATACAAAATATTTCATACTAAGGGGCGCTCCTTAAAATTAATTGAACTATCCAGTGAAAAATGGTTTCTAAAACCCGTAGAATTCATGAAATTGTTTTCCTACAACTTAACATATTATCCTAATAAACACTAATATTTTAATATGCAGTATCAGCACACTTGTAAATGTTACAAAATATCACAAAGCAGATTAAAACCACACACACACAAGAGAAACACCACATATATATACATTATACACTACTTATATACAATATAAACTTTAATGGAATCTGCTCAATTTAGAACATGCCCCTAAAGTAATGTATTTCTCATATATTAATTTTTAAAAGGGTTGGAAAACATCAAATTCTTTTATAAGAGATCACAGGATCATTGATAAATTTTTATTGTTCTAAATGAAAACTGATTTTTCTCTACTTTCCAGTAACCCCCCCCCCCCCCCCCCCCCCCCCCCCCCCCCCCCCCCACACCCTTATACATAATTTTCTTGAGAAAAAGAAGTCAAATCCAAGATGGCTGTTCATTTTTTTTTTTTTTAACAATTCAAAATTGAACTGGCACGACTAGGGACCAAAGGGAACCTACTGTAAAGTTTGAGAAATATCCCTCCAGTAATTTTCAAAAAATTTGCATAACAAACTTGAAATTTGGGCTTTACAAACCCTGAATTACCAGAAATTTCTAAATTCAGTTTAGTTTATAAGGATTCGATTACTAATGCAGATTTCAGAGGAATATATGCTTAGCTTTACAGAACATGCATAATATCATCTGAGAATATGCCTGCATGATTATCTAAAAGGGAAATTAGTAATTAAAAACCAAATTTTTTGATATTCTAACACCAAAAAATACTGTAAAACAAAAACACAAAAAAACAGAAAACTTCCATAAATGATATTGAATAACAAATACGCCACACATAAACACCAACACCATAGAAATAAATAAATTTTCCAAACTACTTAAAGGAGTATCTTTTGGGACATACCATTGCTAATCTTTTAATTCCCTTTCCAGTCTGTCAACCTCCTGCTGTTGAGATCACTTCGGGTTTAAACTCGTTTTGGGTGGAACCTTTGGGGGCTTGCTGTATTGCCTGTAAACAAACGCATAAAATTTAAAAAAAAAAAAAATTATTGAAAATTTTTGCTTAACATTTTTTAAGACAACTTTTTTAAAAAAGTTTGACTTTAATTTGTTGAAGACAGATACTTATGAAATATATTGAGACGTACTATTCACTTAATATCAATGGCAAGATCATATATAACTATATAATATTTAACACAGCGTAGATATATAATTACAATGTATATCATGATATATGTATGTATAATTCTACCTAGCACGTCGGGTGGATAAATTTTGATAAATAAATATTGAGTAAGCTTAACTGAAATTTTAAATTTCAAAAACTTATAAAGAAGCACAAAACCTTATTATTTGTCATAGAATGGTTGTTTTATTTCTACTGTAAAAAATTATTTCTACATCAATATGCTAATCTACAATTCTGATGATTATAAGCTGTAAAAGGATATTATAGATTTTATAATATATTTTAGAAAAACAACATCAAAGAATAAGCCATGTGATCATTCTTACCAGTTTTGAGAATATTATTCACAAATACAGTTACAATGACAGCAACATGAAATGATTGGCATGGTAAGGAACAGATGTTTTGTTAGTAGTATCCCAATACCGACCCTAAGATTAAGATGGGGATCATCATTGAAGCAGTAATAAAGCCATCAGGATCACATGTCCAAACCGGCAGTTTTTTTTTAAATTTTCAAACAAATTGGTCTGATTGACATGATTTTTGAACAGCAAGAAATATCCTTGTAAACAATTACCTAATTAAATCATTTAATTAGAAAATTAATATATTATTTTTGTTTATGAAAAAACAACAGGTTTGAATGTGCGAGACATGAATACATACTGTAAAAGGCCCATAGAAGACAAAGACCAGAAATAAACTAATGATTAAACAACAAACATTTTAAATAGATGCCTCAATAAATAAGTTATTGTTGTCGTTTGAACCCGACTACCTTTTATATATATTGACTTGTAATACTTTAATCATACCTTTTATATATGATTGACTTGTAAATAACTTTAATTATGACAGTTTGATAAAAGGGTTTTAGGGTTCCAGGTGGTTTAGTATTTAAATGGTCTTATGATTGGAAAATTTAATTACGATACTCATATTATAATTTATCTGAAAAGAATGTTTGATGAATTTTTTATTTCTCCCCGTGATGTTGTACACTACAATCCTACAATCACTACTTTATTTTGCATTTCTGAAAAACACCTGTGATTTACCTGTAGATGTTAAAACCAACCCTTTTCTTAATCAAATTAAAAATTAGCCATATTTCTTAACCAAAAGTTTAACTCCCTTTTCCCTAATCTATGAATCTAGTTTTATTACCATTTACAATGAAATATTTTTAATTTGAAAAAAAAGGAAAAACTTCAATGATGCCTATCTACAAAAATTTGGTATGAATATATTGCCTACAAACTTATTCAGCGAGAAAAAAAATAAATTGACCGATTAATTAAAAAAATTGGTACGAAAGTTAACATCATCCAAAAAAATTCTTGAAGATTAAGTTGTAATTTAGAAGTACAATGTACCTTGTATCTTTTAATAAATAAAGTTAGTGCAAATGTATAAGAAAAAAATCAAGTAAGGATTTAATTAGAATGACAATATCTGTTCAGGTACAAATTTTCAAAGGGGTGACGACTGAATTTTTAAATGCCACAACAACACACCACAACAGTGCCTACCACCTAATACACTCAATGTTTACATTTCATTTTCATTTTCCAACTTTTCGTTTTCTTCCCGAATGTGAAATAGGGCGTCCCTTTGTGATTTCCAAGTATCAAGTTTTTTCCTCAGACTACTAAGTTCCTCGTCCTTTTTGCGTGGACTTAAATGATTTCTACTCTCTCTCCATGTAAGTCCTGTTCAATCTGTTCTTCTCCTAGCATGCTCCTAATTAATTAGTAATTAGCAAACACTCTGATGCATTCTCAATCAAAAACCCGTGTTATCAACATTAAATCAACCAGGGTTTCTGATGTCTAGATAATTTACAATCGGTCATGACATAATTTAGAATTTTTTTACAAATATTACACTTCTGAAATAATCGTAAATTTTAGATTGAAACCCAATCATTTTATGATTCTGATTATCTGCTAAAAACGATTTTTTTTTCTTTCTTTTTTTACAATTAAATTGTTTTCATTGATTTACATCAAATTTTTAATCATAATTCAACTTTGTAAAACTTAAAGTAATAAGCTGCTAATCTCCCAATTATGTAAATTAAATTCCAAATTTCCCTAACAGCTACATTACTAATTAATACAGACACTTTTTTTTCCCCATTACCCAGTTAAAAAATGTCTTGAAGAAATGATTTTGACATTAGAATGGGTTGATTTAATATGATGATTCAAATCAATATTAAATCAATTCTAGATTCTATCAGTCCAAAGGGTATTAGTATTTTGATGGCAACAAAACAAAAACCATACATATGTTATAATCCCAATCCTTTTCCCCCTTTTATTGGATCACAATATTGGTTTTTCCCCTAGGTTCTTTGGGTTTTTATGATCTAGGTCTATTACAACAG
>NW_022982273.1:0-4943 GCF_902652985.1 Pecten maximus
TAGAGGTTGATCAAAAAAAAGGCCGGGGGGTTTATCTGAGACGTCGATCTAGAGGATTGACTCAAACGGCCCAGGACTTCATCGTACTGATCTAAAGGAATTTACGTTTTTTGAACGATTTTTCGTGGTTGTGGGCCCGTTCGGACAAGACTGTCTAAAGGCTAAACTATATGCGCCAAAGCTTTGATTTTCAAGCTTCCATCCTACAAAATTTTTTTTTTTGAATCTTACCCGAAGCCGATAAAAGCGGGCCCAAAATTATTTCATAAATTCAGGTTATTGATAGCAAAACCTTTAAGGAGAAACCTAGGGGTAGAAAACACAACTTATTATAAATTTTCGAAAAATTTCTCAGTGGGCCCGCTCTGAAGTACGTAATTGTACCTCTACCTTAATCTGATTCTTAAACCCAATAAAAATTGGGATCTTTTTTAGTCTCCATTGAATGCCTCACTTTTGGCCTTTTGTTTAGCGTTTCCCCCTTAGGGCATCTTAAACTCTGATTTTGGAGGGGCGTGGGTCCCTTTAAAGTGGGGGGTGTGAAGGGGGTGGTTAAGCCGGCGCTTTATGAAATGGAATTAAAAAAAATGGATGTGAAAAAGTGTATATAATGGATTTTAAAAGTTTAAACCCCTTCCCCAAAAAAAAAAAAAATGAAAATCACATTTTTATGCAGGGGCCCGTGGGATAAGGTGGGCCCAAAATAAGTGGATAGACTGAGAGGGGTGGGGGGGGGGTAGGGGGGGAGAATTGGGAAATGGGGGGGGGAATGGGTTTATGGGGTTGGGGGATGGTGGGATTAGGAGGTAAAATGTAGGGGAAGGTGGGGTGGGGGGAGGGGGAAGGGAGGGGGATGGGTTTGGGTTTGGGGGGGGGGGAGGATGGGGGGGGTGGTGGGTGTAGGGTAGGGGGGGGGGGGGGGTTTGGGGGGTTGGTAGTAGGGGGTTTTTTGGGGGAGGGGAGGGGTGGGGGCGGGGTGGTTGGTAGTATGGGGAGTTTGGGGGGATGGGAGGGATGGGGGCGGGGGTGGATAAGGGTTGTTTTGGGGGTGGTTGGGGTGGGGGTGGTTTAGGGGGTTTTTTTGGGGGATGGGAGATGGTCGGGGGGGTGGTAGTAGGGGTGGGTTTGGGGGGGTGGAGGGGTTTGGGGTGGGATGTGGATAGTAGGGGTGTTGGGGGGTGGTAGGGGTGGGGGGGGTGTAGGGGGATTTTGGGGGTGTGGTGGGTGGTGGGGATAGGGTTTTTTGGGGGTGGAGGGATGGGTCGGGTGGTGGGTATAGGGGTGGTGTTGGGGGGGATGGGAGGGATGGGTGGTGGGTTAGGGTAGTGTTGGGGAGGTAGGGGGTGGGGGGTGGGGGAGTAGGGGTATTTTTGGGGGATGGTAGGGATTGGGGTGGTGGGTATAGGGGTTTTTTTGGGGATTAGGGTAGGTCGATGGTGGGTAGTAGGGTGGTTTGGGGGATGGGAGGGGTGGGGGTGGATGTTGGGTATGTTTGGGGGGTGAAGGATAGGGGGGTGGGTAGTAGGGGTTTTGGGGGGGTGGTGGTGGGTGGTGGGGGTTTGGGGTGTGTTGGGGTGGGTGGGAGGGTGGTGGGTGTAGGGGATTTTTGGGGGAATGGGGAAGGGATAGGGTCGGATTGGGGTTTTGGGGTTTGGGGGGGGTTTTTTTTTTTTTGGGGGTTTTTGGGATTTTGGGATATTATTAGGGGTTTTTTGGGGGGGGGGTGGGGGGGTTTTTGTTTTTGGGGTGTTTTTTTTTTGGGTTTTTTTTTTTTTAGGGGGGGGTTTTGGGGGTTTGGGTAGTGGGTTTGGGGGTGGGAGGTTGGGGCGGGGGGGTGGGTAGTAGGTGGGGGTTGGGGGGGATGGAGGGATTGGGTTTGGGGGGTGTGGGTAGGGGGGTTTTGGGGGGAGGGTATTTTTGGGGTGTGGGTTGGGGGGGGAAATAGGGGGTGGGGGGTGGTGGGTGGGGGGTGGGGTTTGGTATGGGGGTTTTTTGGGGATGGGAAGGGGGGGGGTGGTGGTAGTGGGGTTTTTTTGGGGGGGTGGGTTTGGGGGATGGGGTGGTGGATGGGGGGGGGTTAGTTTGGGGGGGGTGGGAGGGATGGGGTCCGGGGTGGTTGGTATAGGGGGGGGTTTGGGGGTTGGGGGATGGTGGGTGGGGTGGTGGGGGGGGGTAGGGGGGGGGGGTATTGTTGGGGGTGGTGGGAGGGGGGTGGGTAGTAGGGGAGTGTTGGGGGGATGGTAGGGGGGGTGGTGGTAGTGGGGTAGTGTTTGGGGGGTGGGAGGGATGGGTTTTGGGGTGGTGGTAGTGGTTGTTTGGGGGATGTAATGGGGGGGGTGGTTTTATAGTAGGTAGTGTTGGGGGAGGGGGGATTGGTTGGTTGGTAGTTTGGGGGATTTTTGGGGTGGTAGGGATGGGGGTGGGGGTTAGTAGGGGGGTGTTGGGGGAGGTAAGGGTCGGGGGGTGGTAGTAGGGTGGTTGGGGTGGTGGATTTGGGGGTGGGTTGGGTATGTTTGGGGGTTTTTTTTTTTTTTTTGGTTGGGCTGGGGGGTTGGGTGGGTTTTGGGGGATGGTAAAATTTTCGGGTTGGGGTTTTTAGTTTTTTATTGGTTTTTTGGGGTACTATTTTTTTCTTTTTTTTATTTTGGGGTTTGGGGTTTTTTTTATTAATTTTTTTTTTTTTTTTCTTTTTTTTTTTTTTTTTCTGGGGGGTTTTTTTTTTTTTTTTTTTTTTTTTTTTTTTTTTTTTCTTTTTTTTTTGGGTTTTTTTTTTTTTTCTTTTTTTTTTTTTTGGGAGGGGGGGGGGGATGGGTGGGGTAGTAGGGGTAGGTTTTTGGGGGTGGTGGGTTTGGGTCGGGGGGTGGTTTTTTGGGGGGGGTGTTTGTTGGGGGGGTGGGTGGTTTTTTGGGGTGGTTTTTTTATTGTTTTTGGGGATTAGGGGTGGGTGGTGGTTTTGTGGGGTATTGTTTGATGGTGGGGGTGGGTGGTGGGTAGTAGGGGTATTTTTTGGGGTGGATGGGGTGGGTTTGTTAAGGGGTTTTTTGGGGCTTTCTTTTTTCGGGGGGTTTTTATAGGGGGGTTTTTTATTTGGGTTTGGGGGATTAGGGGGTTGGTTTTGGGGTGGTGGATGGGTGGGGGGGTGGGAAATGGGTTTTTGGGGATGGGTGGGGGGGTGGATATAGGGGTTGTTGGGGGATGGTGGATGGGGTCGGGGGGGTTGGGGAAAGGGGTGGTTGGGGATGGGGAGGGGTGGGGGGTGGGTAGTGGGGTAGTGTTGGGGGGTGTAGGGGTGGGGGTGGTGGGTGGGGGTATTTTTGGGGGGGTGGTAGGGATAAAGGTGGGGGGTGTAGGGGTGTTGGGGGGAGTAGGGTGGGGGGGGTGGGTTGGTATAGGGGTATGTTGGGGTTGGGAGGGATGGGGGGGGTGGGTAGTAGGGGGGGGTTTTTTGGGGGGGTGTAGGGGGTGGGGGGGGTGGTATGGGGGGTTTTTTTGGGGGGGGTAGGACAGGGTGTGTTATAAACACGGCGCTTGCATAGAAAAAGAGAATTTAAAAAATCAGGTATTTTTCTGTTAATACTGAAACTTGAGTTTAAAAGATTACCATCCACTCAATAAAAAAAAAATTTAAAAAACATTTTCTTGCAACCCTGTTTTGGGATAAGGTGGACCACCACTAAAGTCGCATCAGACTCGGAGGGGGTGGGGAGGGGGTAGGGGTAGGGATAGGGGGGAAGGGGTTAAAAAAAGCTTTTCATTGGCTCAAACATTTGTTTCATCTCATAACATAAAAAAAAAATCTGTGCTCAGCGGAGTTTTCTTGTTTTTAAATACGGAGCAAAATAACTTAAAATTTAAAGAAAATGTTTCTTATCTTGTTAATTAAATTATAAAAGGGTTTAATTAATATTCTTTTTCGTTTTTAAACTACACAAAAAAAAAACTGGGGTTTTTTTTTGAATATAAATAATTTTTTTTTTGGGGCCCCCGGGAAAGACCGGGAAGTGGCGTTACTGGGGCAAGATGATGTATGTGATTGGTCATTACGGGGAAATGCAAAAACCAAATATGCAGTTAAAAAAAAACAAGATAAGATTGAAAGCTGCTAATAAGGATTATCTTTTAAAAGCAATTAAAAGAAATTGTTCCGTTCAAAAGCAGTCTTTTATTACCAAAAAGATTCAAAATGATATTTTTGGTTATTCGTGCTAAAAAAGCTTTTATTCGGGAATTCCTTTTTACATCAGTTTTTACATTAAAAACCCCACATTAAAACAATGCCGTTTATCTTTTTTAAAATATTCTTGTTTTGTTTTGTTTTTTTAACTTTTAAAAAAAAAACAGTTTTTCCCCTTTCCGTTTCAAACTTTTAAATCCGGGAAACTTTAAAACCATCGTGTTATCGTATGAAAGGTTTCACTTTTTGCCAATTTTGGGGCATTTTGTTTGGGCCGCTTTCATTCCGAATGTGCGGTTATTTTGCCCTTCTTACAAAAGCCATTTAACAGAAGGTTATTAATTTATTTTTGTTTTTCGAAACTCGAAAACACCAAATTTTTTGGGTTTAAGTTTTGTTTTACGTCCTAAACACCGGCATTTAAGGGTTTTTAACAAACCGGAAGGTATTTGATAGAATAAAATTAATAAAATTATCCATATTGTACACCGTGTGACGCCTTTTCTCCCTTTTGGGCTGGAGGTTACTGCCAATTTTTGCCTTGTGACTGCCATGTGTTGATTGGGGCCCAAGGTGATGTCCTGTGGGGACTGGGTCCAGGTGACTGCCATTTTGCTGTCCCTTGTGACTGTCCATTGTGACGTCATGGTGACTGCCATGTGTGACTGTCATGGTGACTTCAAAGTGACTTCAAAAGTGACTGCCAAAATTTTTTGCCTTTGGGGCATGGGTGACTGTCCATTTGTGACTTCCCAAATGAGGGTGCCTG
>NW_022982274.1:0-4934 GCF_902652985.1 Pecten maximus
GGCCCACCAAAAAAATTCCCCTCAAAGTAACCTTTCGTTTACAAAATCCCATGTTTTTGGTGGCTTTTGGTCAAACTTTATTTTATACTCCTACAGCCCTTTGTCCCAAACGGGGTTTGGGGGAACAACAAAGTCCTTTTTAAAAAAACCCCCATTGGGGCTTTTAACCCATAAATTGGGGGGCCTTAAAGGAGGGCCCCAAAGGGGATCCAGGGGGGCAACCCCCCCGTTACCAGAAAAGGTTGGGGGTTTTTTGGGGCCCCCCCCGAGAAACCCCTGGCGACCAAAAATAAAAGAAAAAATGGTTTTCCTTTTCAAAACCTTTGCAGCAAGAAACCCTATTATCCCTTTGGGGCCCCTTTCCCACGGGAATTTGGGGGGGGGCGACATAGAAAATTTCAACCCTTTTACAATTTATTTCCCCAAAAAAAAGCGTTCCCCCCTTTATTTTTTTTTTAAAATTTTAAAATTTTTGATCCCCTTTTTGAAAACCCATTTCAATTTTTTTTCATTTTTCCAAAAAGTTTAAAAATACATTTTTTTAATTAAATTTCATTGTTTTTTTAAAAAATTCCCTTACCAAAACACAGAAAAACAAAACCCTTTTTGGGCCCGTTTTGCGGAAAAAATTTTAAAAACCCGCCAAAGGGCCCCCCCGGGGGCCACCAAAAAACAAACGTTTTAAAAAACCCTAAAAAAAAAAAGGTTTTTTTCCCGAAAAAAATTTTTAAAAAAGTTTTTGTTTTAAATTAAATTTTCAATTGTTTTAAAAAAACCCCTTTTTAAGTTTAAAATTTTGGGGGGGGCCCCCCGGGAAAAAATCTCAAAAGTTTTTTTTTTTCCCCCCCTTTTTTTTTCTATTTATATTTTAAAAATTTTAAAAAAAGGTTTTTTTAAAAACCAAATTTTTCAGTTTAATTTTAAATTTTTTTTTTAAAAGACCCCCAAAGGGAAAAATATTTTGGGAAATTTTCAAAATGTGTTTACCCTCACCCTAAACTTTTTTACAATAAATTTTACCCCCAAAAAAATTTTTTTTCATATTTTCAAAAAAAAAAAATTTTTTTTTTTTTTTTTTTTTTTTTTTTTTTTTTTTTTTTAAAAAAAAAAAAAAAAAAAAAAAAAAAAAAAAAAAAAAAATTTTTGTTCAATTTCTTTATTTAAAAAAAGGAAAATTCCACAAGAATTTTTAAAAAAATTTAAAAATTTTCCTTCCTTTTAAAAACTTTTTCAGAAAAATTAACGTTTTTTTAATTACAGGGTTTAAAAAAAAAAATTTGTTCTTCCCCGGATTTTAAAATTTACAAAAATACCCAAAAAAAGTTTTTTCATTTGGTTAAACGTAAATTTTCCTTGATTTATTAGAACAAAAATTTTTTTAATTGTTGTTTTTTATCACAGAAGTTTGATTTAAAAAAAAACAAATAGGGAAAATAAAACGGGGGGGGTTTTGGGGGGGGGGAAAAATTTGTTGGGGTGGGGGCCCTTTAAATTTTTGGGGTTTTTTTAAAAAAAACCCCAAAAAGATAATTAGGGGGGTTTTTGGGGGGGGATTTTTAAAAGTTTTTTTAAAAAGGGCAAGGGAGGTTTATAAAATCAAAAGGTTAAAACCCGGAAACAGAAGAGGGGTGGGTTTTTTGGGTTTTGGGGGTGGAGGATGAAAAAATAAATTTGGGGGAAAAGTTTTAAAAAACCCAAATTTTTAACCCTTTGGGGTTGACGGGTAAAGGAAACTTAAAGGAACCAGTTGTTTTAAAATTTTTAAATAATATATTTAAAGTGAATTAACTAGGTTATTGTAAGACAAATCTTTGGGGTTTTTGTGGGAACCTTTTCAAAAATTTACCCGAGACGATTTTTAGTAAAGTTCAAGATGCGTTATACAAGTAAACATTTTGTGGAATTAAAAATTGGGTAATACAATTTTTTTATTTCAAAAAAAAAAAAAATTAAAATATATTGGGAATATGTAAGGATGTTAACAACTTTTTAAAAAACCTTTTAAAAATATTTAACGTTTGGGTTTTTCGATTGGGGAAAAGTGGGAAAAAAAACCGTTTAAACCCGGGGGGGTAGGTGGGTTTAAAAAATAAAGGGTTAAGAAAAGAAAACCTTTAGCCGTTTGGAAATTAAGGTGTAAATACATAACCCCCGGGGAAAAATTTTTGGGTTGATTAATGGGGGCCGTTTTGGGGGAAATTTTAAAACAAAAAGGTGATTTAAAATTTTATTTTAAAGGGTTTAGAGACATAAAGGATCAAGTTGTATGTTTTAAGAGGAAAAGTTTAGAACAAACCCAAAACCAACCTCTTATGACGGTTGATTTTGTATGTTCCGGGATTGGTTTTTGTACTAATTTTAATGGGTTGGGGCAAATTTTTCCCCCGTTTATTGTAAGTTATTAAAAAAGGGACCAAAAAAGGGAATCATATAGTTAAAAAAAGTGGGGGTTAAAAAAGGAAAAGGAAACTTTAGTGAAAAGGGAAAAAAATTTAATGAAATTTTGGGTATATGATGAGATTATGGGGAAGAGAAGATTAAAAAATTTTTAACAAAATTTTAAAATTTTAAAAATGCCTGGAAAGGTAGGTTAACTTTAGAGGGTTTTGGAAAGGGGCTCCCCTTTTTTTTTTTGAAACCCAAAGTTTTTTACATTCCCGTGTTAAAAATTCCAAAAAAAGGGTTTTTTTTGGAAAAGCTAAAAATTTTTTAAAATTTTAAACAGATAAAAAATTTTTCCTTTAAAAAACCCCAAAATTTTTTTTGGGGGGGGTTTGGAGACAAAAATCCCTTTTTAACGTTTGGGGGAAAATTTTTTCGGACGTGAGTAATAACGAAAAAAGGAGACATAAAACACTTTCACATTAATACAGTTTATGTAAAAAATGTTTAGAGACTAAAATTATGGAAAAAATTGGCAAACTGATAGTGTATAAGGAAAAACACTATTGTAAAATGAAAATGGTGGTTATTAGGGAAGAATGGTTTCCGGAAAGCATACTTATTTTTTTTAATAGTTACTTTTTTTTTTAGAATTTTGTTTCCCGGTAAAGGAACATTAGTAAAAGGGTCTTTGGACAATGGGAAAGCAAAAATAGGGGGTTTTTGGTATAATTAGAAAGAATAAGTCATTTGGATACAGTGTTGTGGTAAAAATGATCAGACAACAATAGTGCCTTTAAAAAAAGTTATACAAGTAAAAAGGGGCTTTCATTGGAATTTCAGCAACAAATTATAGTGTCCTTAAAAGGATAGATAAATATAGTGTCTTTCATGGGAAAGATACAAGTTGGTTGGGCAAATTGGAACAGAAAAAGAGGGTTTTCCGTTTTAAGATAAGTATAAAATGTCCCTTTTCATGGATACAGCCAAAAGTAAGGTTTTTTTGCTGGATCCCCCCCATTTATATGTTTTTGCATTGGTACAAGCCATAATATAGGGTCTTGAAGGATAAGCCCGATAGTGTTTTTGATATGGTTAGCATAATTATAGTGTTTTGCAATGGATACAGAATACAATTATATGCTTGTCATTGGAACAACATAAAGTTGGGTTTGTATGTTGGATACCCGGCTTTAAAGAAGTTTCAGGCAAAGACCCTATACAAGTAATGTTCCTGGATTGTTAAGAACAAAATAATGTTATGTCAGTGGATAAGTTAAAATATGGGAAAAAGGAAAGCCCATAAGGGATAGTCCTTGGAAGGTTAAAATTAAATTTTTTTCAAAGAGGCCTTTAAAAGGTTGATTTAGTTAAGTAAATTAAAGGGGGGGATGGGGTAATGGAAAATAATGGTCGGAAGGACGCAAAAAGTAGTTAAAGTGAAAAGTAGAAAAAAAGTTGTTTTGGAAACATAAGTGGTTTTTTAGGTTAAAACAATATTTTTGAAATAAAAATATATGGCTTGTGGATGGGAAAATATAGGGTTTGGTAAGGCATTAGTTCGTGTGGTTGGCAAGTAAGCCTATGGTTGTTAAGGGCCTCAAGTAAAGATAATTGTGTATAAGAACAAATAAGTGTTTGTCGTGGTGTAGTATACAATATAGGTGTTTGTAATGGATACAGCCCAAGTAGTTTTTTATTGGGCCAACAAATAAGTTCGGATTGGAAAAAAAGGATTTCATTGGGGTTTAAAAAAGTTTCAGGCATGAAATTTGGGGGGTTATTTTTTAAAAAGAGTAATTTTGGGTGAGCAAAAATTATGTAGGGGAATGATAAAATAAGGTTGTCAGGAAAAGGTTTGGGGGAGTAAAAAAGGGTTTTGGATATAAGTTGTTTTAGATCAATTAGAATTGTAAAGGGGAAAAATACAATAGTTGGTAGTTAAGGTTTTGTGTGTCATGGAATTGCCATAAATATTTTGTTTAGGTTAGTTTCAGTGGGTTGTCTGGTGGATCAGCCAAAATTTTAAATTTGGGGGTTGTTATATGATGAAAAAATATGGATTGCAGGGAAAGAATATGGGCATTGGAAATGTTCAGTATAAAAGAATTTTTGTCATGGGGACCACAATATATTTTTGCATGATGATCCAATTATGTATTTTTGTAAAACAATATATTTGTTATTGGTTAAGGCACATCAATATTAGGACATGCCTAAGAGGCCCTTAATATAAGGCCGGAATGTTAGTTTAAAAACCCAAGTTGTCCTTCGATACAGTATAATTGGTATTTAAGCAAACAAATATAGTGTTTTCAGGAAAGCCATACAAATATATTTTATAGCAACTATTTTGCATTGGAAAAGCCTACAATATATGTGGTTTGGAAAAATTGCTAATAACAAATTTGGGTCCGGCCCCAAAAAATTTTTTAAAAGGGCCCCCAAAAACCTTTAGTTAGGTTTTTGGAACGCCCTAAAAGTATAGTCCCTTTTGATACAGCTAAAAATAAAACATTGTAAAGGAAAACCAAACAAGGGTTTCAAATATC
>NW_022982275.1:0-4924 GCF_902652985.1 Pecten maximus
TATACGTTTTTCCATTCACTCAATGTTGCATTAATTGATGCAAACTAGATCGTATAAATGTAAATAAAGCGTGCCCTTACCAGAGACATGTGTGCGTCGTTTAAAACGTGTCATGAACTTCCCAATTTCGGTTCGGCAGCAATCGTAAATTTAATGACGGTCAGGATTTTTTTACAAATAGCGACATTCAACTGGTGCTGTACCAGTATCCACGCTAGACGTTATCTTGTAATGTTAAAGTTTACAAACAATGAAGTAACGGCCCGTTAAACCTTTTTTCACATAACTGACCCATTTTACTTTGTGATACGACCATGTCATAAATATGGTATTACACATGTGTGATAACAACATTGTGACGTGGTAAATAAATGACGTCACATGATTGTCTAGGTAGTGAAAATTGTACCATCAGAGTAGAAGCTTGTCTTTCTTATAGGGAAATGATTTTGAGTTTTGGCGTATTTTCACATAAATATAAGTTATGTTATACACTTGTGTCAATGTAATATGGAATTTATTAAACTTGTTAAATAATTTGATATCTCACTCGCCTAAAGTCTCGTGACATCACAAATTATTGAACTCGTTTAATAAGTTCCATATCACATATACGAAAATTCAAGAAGCTACACTTGATAATATGTTATTTGTTTCCAAAAATAGCCAACAGCTGCACTGCTGTATGTATACGCAATAACATGATGGTATCAAAATCGCCACCCTGTGTGAAGGGTTTTGGGGTATCATTGCTTGTATATAATTTTCCTGCAATTTGAACATTCATCAACTGTAGGAAGAATACAAAAACCATGAAAATCAAAGATTTAAGCTGAATTATTAAGTTGTTGTCTACATAATGTCCAAATCGCAGAGAGAAAATATTTGACATGATATCGACTGTGAGATATAGAGGTTGAAGGATACAAGGGACAATGTCAGATATATTACATGGCGTTTTCTAGGGCTCTGTATCGCATTGCCCTTTTTCCATTCGAGAAATTTACGTGAACATTTCCTCTCGACTTTACTTGTGTAAGGTCACTTTTCTAACAGATCAAAATAAAATGGCGGCCATTTGGATTTTATTTAATCATAATTCATTAACTTCGTATGAAGGTTTCCCTTGCACCCTAAGGTGCATCTTCAATACCGCCACTAGGCTTTCATAAGGAATTAGAGGTTTCCTTTGGAGCAGAAAAACGATTACCCTCAGCACACACTTGTGGCCTTGTTCTGAGCATATGGAGGGGGTATTCCGACCCCGAAATATTTGCAGAGGACATGGTGAAATCTGTTACATGGGGAGGAGGGTTTCATCTGGTCTGAACGTGTAGATTCCATGACACGAATCTACAGCCAAACATTACAAATATGTACGTGTTATTACTCGCAGCTTTCGACTGAGTTAAATTATATTTTTCACGATACGAAAGTAAAATCTCAATTAATTTTTTACTTTTTTAAATAATTCTCTAAATACATTTATTCTTTGAGTAGTCATGCAAAGAACCTCTGGTGTAATTTGAAAATGATATCATGAAGCGAAAATGTTCATCGAGATATTTACAATACATTTTGTGCATACCGCATTCATTAACAAAACAGGAATCTTTTATTATGGTTGTAGAATTTCTTATTAAAAATACTGACATTCCGTGTATTTTGACCTAGGCATATGGAAGTAAACATTACTGAAAATAAGTTATACAACAAGATTATTATGTAATTATGACAACTGAATCCTGAATTTACTTGCATTATCGCATGCAATTTATAAAGATACATTTCGAAAAAGGAAAACAATTTATGACGCATTTACCTGCGTCGTTTATTTCTTTTGTTTGCTTTTGTAGGTGAATATCGGACAACAGTGTTTCATTATCATGGGATTTTACAATAATTCCAGAGAGGATAATTTCATTTTTTATTTCTTTTTATTATGCTTGAAATGCCAAGCTTTTTTGGAACTTTATTTTATTCTTTCCATTCCTTCTGTCTGTGATAACAAAATGTTAATACAAAGTCTGTATTTTAAACAATGATTTACAAGCAATGCAATTCAGTTCTTTTTAACAGTCATGTCTTTTACGATTTTCATTGATCCAAATGATGTTTTTTAATTAAGCTATTTATGTTTGTTGCCTTTATGTATGTCTTTGAAACCAAAACTAGGCAATTGTAGCCATATGAATCAAAAATTTATTTGTAGAATATTTGTTTGCAAATCAAGGGTAAAACGTGGATAGCACAAGAATTTAGCGGGATAAATCATTTGTGTCTCCATTTATTTATATTAAGTGGTAATTGGCATAGGTGGCAGTTTTATCGATATTTAGCGGCCAAAGGTCACATTATACTACACCCCTTCTGAGATGAATATGAACCAAACAACATCACGTTCTTCACCTGATTGAATTGTTGTGGTCATCAGCCAATGTTAAAGAGTCAGAAGTTACACTTGACCACTTTGCCAGTGCTGACCGTTGTTGTTGTTATTTTACTGAGCAGTGATACAAGGAAAGAATTCTGTACATCGACAATAACGGCCTTAAATGTGTTGCACTGACGGCTTTAAAGCTGACATAGTGTTGATTAGCTAGTTAACACTTTTTGTAATATCCTCTTAATTTGGCATATAACGCATATTGTGTCGGATTTTCTAATGTTGTTACATCACAGATGATTTGTCTGAAATGATTTTTATAATCAAGAGGATTCTGAGGCAGAGTTGTATGAGCGACAACCCATGCTTTCATTACTTGTATATTTTGTTATTTGATTGACTTTCGCAGATTATCAACAACATCTCTCGAATTGCTAGTTCTTTCATCATACCCTTATTTCGGACGAAGTTAAAGTTATATATTTTACATTTACCATCATGCATAAGTCCACCCTCTACATGTTTAATATTTAACCTTAATTTAAAAAACGAACATAAGTTTCTGGAATAAATAATGACCAATTTTCAATTTACAATTATCATGTAAGTATAAACTCTTTAGCCGTGAGTGGAATGGATGATGGAAATACAATATATTGATGTAAAGAAAGATGTCCAAATATAATAAAGTAAATGATAAGTTTTTCATTTTTCTTTGTCCTTTGTAACCAAGCACACTGTCAACGTTCCTGGCGATACCTTGACCCTTCATTCATGAATTCAAAATTGCACCTCGGAGCATTTCATACAACTCAAGTCCTTGCTGAAATGTTGATGGCATTGACAAACCGATCCGTCTCATTTGTCGACGAAATAGATGTAGGGAATTTTCACTACAGCCGAAAGGTTTAGGACACGCACCATTCGCGAATGATATTTTCCACGTCTGACAAGTCAACTTCGACCTTGTAATCTACAGTATCTGTGGAAATAAATATTGTTTAGGAAATCAATTGAGAATTATAAATCTTGTAATGTCTATTGGTCGTTTGTCGTTCAGGATCAAATAATATATTACGATTATGCCAATAAGATAGCAGTACGCCAATTTACTGATTAAAAGTCGATTTTTAACAAAATACATAAACGAACGATCGTACCAGATGTAAAATACTTATCGAACAGAATTGCATTTCATCATTTAAGAACATCATCTATCATTTATTAAATGGGAAGAGACCAGTATTTTTGTCATTCCTATTCTATTTACCATACAGACGAGGAAGGTGGAACATAATGTCCGGTTTTCCACATGGTGTTCCAGACTGACGGTGCTGCCGTACTGTGTGCTGATTCCATTCAGCTCTGAGGTTGTCCAGGTCTTGTTGAATAAGTGCCATGAAACAGAATCGTGCAAGATCCCTAAATAATTGTCAACAGAAACTATTATTTGAGTGTATATACATATATGTACAAGGATTGATATTACGACTGTATTGACGATTGCATTTCAATTACACATACTCCGATGCGAACCGATGTGCAAAATGACCAATCAAAAATTGAATAAAATATGTTGCATGTGGTTCTCCGCAGGACAATTTCGTTATACCAACGGCTGTTGAAAATTTGAAGTTAGCTACTAGCTGATCGGTTGTCGCAAAAACATTATACAGGTATATAGTTAACTGAATAATAATACAAGAATATGCATTGTGTAACATAACAGTTAAACTTACACGTTAATAGGATCACCAGACGTCATTTCAAGCTCAGCAAATGTATCCATCCAGGACTGACACCCTCGTTGTCTTGCCCACCGCCACCACTGCTCAATTCGCTATAGAGTAAGACCGTCACATAATTTAACATAGTTACAATGTTTTATATCTAAAAACACCCACAACACGAGCGACTATTGATAAATCCAACAAAAGCAGTCATTGTTCTTATCATAATTATAGTGAGTATTTAGTAAATTATAGTGCCACCTGTCTGGACTCTGATGCTTATCATTCTGTCGTTACCTACATTTCCCTTTCCGTTTGGGTCGCTTTCTAAGTACACAGACCACTGCCATATCAAATATTTTAAAAATTACCATTTAATATGCAAGCTCCTGAGTCCAAACTTTTCAATTCAGTTTCATATCAAATGATATTGTACGATGTCCGGGAGTTGAACTGTGACTGATTTTCAGTACCAGCACAAATCATTTCTATGATTCAATCTAATTAACAAGGAACCGGATGCTACTAAACTCAACAGAACAATTTGTTATTTCATAATCAGCACAAATAACAATAACTCTTCACTGGTTACAAAAGTGGATAAAATCATTCACATGCATTTATAACTTAGATGTCCTGTGTAGTTTGTTAGTAGCAAATTATTTCTAACTGATAATTTTATTTTAAAGAAATACAATGAGTAGGACGCCAATTTAAAATTATGGGGTAAAACGAATATAAGGTCATGCTTTAACAGAAACCTAAAATCAATAAGAAAAATGATCACATATGTATGTCATATTGAAGT
>NW_022982276.1:0-4950 GCF_902652985.1 Pecten maximus
AAAAAAACCCCCGTATGTCATTTGACTTAAAACACCCATGCATATTGGCCCGTTTCGACCTAACCGTGACCGTTTTCAAAATCAAACAATGTATGTTAAAAACTAAGTTTTTGAATAAAAACCTTAAATATATAACAAAGCGATGGAATTCCATGATAGTGTGCGGCTTTTATTCTTGTTATCTATTTCGACCTTTACCGGAAAGTCTTAGGCCTTGGTCTACCGGATTCTTTAAGATTACTGTGTCAGCCAAGAAATACTTAAATCCCGAAAACAAAAATAGGCATATCGTGGAAATAAACCTGTCCTCAAAATAAAATAGAATATATAATGCACCTCTTGATCCCAGTTGGCAACAATGTTTGAATTATGATATATTATAAAAACCTTTTTACCGTTTTTTACTCTTGAACAATATTTCCAAAACCTTTGTTATAGCTGGCAGAGAGGGTCTTTCTAAATAAATTTTATGCATTCTTAGAAAATTGTGAGCGCATTTACTAGTCCATGATACGGTAGAAAGTTGGCGTTCACATGAAAAGTATTTATACATTCTTCAAATCATCTCAGTTTTTAATTAGGTCACTCAATGTAATCATACTTTTTTCTTCAATCTAAGAATAAAAGCAGGTTTATTATTTATTTTGATATCCTCCTTATTGTACCACACAGCAGTTTTCTTAATTGTTTCTTGTCTACTAATCGTCAGGACTTCCGAATTATTTAATGTATCCCATGCTTCAAAAACATCTTTCCAAAATAATTTTGAACAATTGGATCTACAGAATATTCATTTTCACAATTACACAGACAACATACTACATTATATTGTTTCTAACAGTGACAGGCCATCTCACTATGACCAAAGACAACATGCTAAATTGTTTATAACATTAATACATTTCTCACTTTAATATACAGGTTTCCTATCAAATTATACTTTTCTCACTTAATATACAGACTTCCTATGAAATAATGCATTTCTCGCTTTAATATACAGACTTCCTATCAAATTATACATTTCTCATTTAATATACACATATCCTATCAAATTATACATTTCTAAAATTAATAGACAGACTTCATATCAAATTATACATTTCTCAAATTAATATACAGACTTCATATCAAATTATACATTTCTCAAATTAATATACAGACTTCATATCAAATTATACATTTCTCAAATTAATATACAGACTTCCTATCAAATTATACATTTCTCAAACTAATATACAGACTTCCTATCAAATGATACATTTCTCAAATTAATATACAGACTTCATATCAAATTATACATTTCTCAAATTAATATACAGACTTCATATGAAATAATGCATTTCTCAAATTAATATACAGACTTCATATGAAATAATGCATTTCTCGCTTTAATATACAGACTTCCTATCAAATGAAGACTTCCTATCAAATTATACATTTCTCACTTTATATACAGACTTCGTATCAAATGATACATATTTCTCACTTAAAATGAATTTTATTGTCCCATCAATAATCAGCACTCATCAAAACTTCCACCACATATAACATTTTTATTTCCCAACATACTTATTTTTGTTAACCAGGACAAGAAATGTAAAGCGTTGATAGGTCCCAATTCCCACGCTTCTTTTGCCTTCTGGAAATGTCTGGACATGTCTTGCGTCAGCAAATCATCACTAATTTTATTTTCCACAAGGTTACGAATGTCTATGAATAATTTTTATGTGTAATGGATTTTTTGTTGTAAAAACAGATGACTGGGGAATTTCACGAGGAGACATTAAGTGTTTTCATACAGATATCAAATACCGGAAAACCGTTACAGAGGCTGAAAACCACGGTGTCTATATATAGATATACGAACGTATAAATAGGGAAGAGTACAGGGATGCTATATCACAAACACCACTGATACCAGACATGAATACTATTAGTACCGTAACCAGTAAAGTCGTGAGACCCGTCGTCAAATACACACAGGAGACATTAGGTAGCACACCACAGTAAGACAGCCTGGCCATGGGCAATTTTTTTGTTAAGCAAATAACTCCTGTATTATGATATGTATAAAAAATGAAAAAATAAATGTACACTATAATTGGTATATCCAGTATGAAGTAGTACATACAGGCTTCACATTTATTAAAACAAAAATCAATAAATTGGTTCCGGATTTTAAATATCCGGATTTTCCGAACGTGTGTTTACACAGGAAATTTAGTTTCGCCTACAGCGCAAAATGGAAGCCCACAGAAAAGGTAAGATAGCGGAAAAACTTAATTTACAACATATGTCCAAACAAGATTAATTCTGTCTTTGGGATAGAGATATTTAATTTTAAATAGGTTTCAGAAAAAAATTTGTGTAGAGAATTGTGCCATTTTGGGTCAAATATCATAATATTTTGCAATTTTTGAGAATTTTTTAAGCTGTTACCATGGTATTCACAGCTCTAAAAATCACAGAAAATATCAGTTTACTTATCCTTCAGAGCTCTATTAAAATTGCAAATGTTGTACAGATTTCAAATATATATACTTTATTAGAGGTTATATGTAAGGTTAACTGGCAATGTTTACATATCTAAAGCATGTGCCATATTTTTCAGAATTTGGCATTTTTACTGTACACTGCTACCTTATAAGGGCTGAAAAATGTTATTTTTTGGAAATTGTGCTTAATTATGCTTGATTAAGCTTCATTTTAGTTCATTTTTGCTCAAAAATGCATAAAAACAATTTAAAACTTGTTTATTATCTGGCTTGTCATATTAGAGGAGTCAAGGGAGGTAACTCGCATATTTACCCATTTTAAGGGTGGGTTAATTAAGCATAATGTTAATGAGTCAGTGTAAATTGAAAAGATATTCTATGTATTATAACAAACCCAAAATAACTTATTGGGTATCTAACAAACCATATAGACTGAATTCTGGTTTGTTTTACCTGATTTATTACCCCGTATCCATGGAAACTATTACAGTAAGTGTTATTTTTTGAAATATTTGGTGAAACCATTATTTTCAATTTATTTATACATTGGTAAGCATGTAATTTCAATTGATGGAGTGTACGGTTGATACAATATTGTCAATTATTGTCACTTCCTTCGGTAAAGCAGAAAAAATAGCATTTTCCGCATAAAATGGGATCAGCGGACACTTTCATATGATCACTGGTACATATCTGAATTACCGGGGTGGAAACAGATGACTGTGATGTCATAGGCATGACATTTTGAAATCTTGGATGTCATGTCATGATTTATCAGTTAGAATGTTGCATGTGTTGCTAAGCTGAGGTTTGGAAAGGAATTTGGTTATTTATTATGACACCATTGAGTATTTATGACGTCATAGATACCATCTGATGACGTCATAGTTACTGATGACGTCATGGTAACTATGACGTCATATTACAAGGCTAAATTTGATAGTTGTATAGTATTTTTTGCTTGATTACATGCACAGAGACTCAAAGTACCACATTCAACTCAAAACATAACTTTATTCAAGAGATATACAGAATTATGGGAGTTTTCATCTTTAAAATTACCTCCCCTTATTACTGGATTGGGAGAAAAAGTTGTCAAAATACACCTGTCAGGGAAATCAGCAATACTCGGTGACTATTAAAGATACACAGTAACCCGATATGTCATTTTGTTCGTCGGAACATATTCTAGACATTCATGGGGTTTTTAATAAAATTAGAATTAACAAAAGTGATGTATAATAAGGGCTGAAAAATGTTATTTTTTGGAAATTGTGCTTAATTATGCTTGATTAAGCTTCATTTTAGTTCATTTTTGCTCAAAAATGCATAAAAACAATTTAAAACTTGTTTATTATCTGGCTTGTCATATTAGAGGAGTCAAGGGAGGTAACTCGCATATTTACCCATTTTAAGGGTGGGTTAATTAAGCATAATGTTAATGAGTCAGTGTAAATTGAAAAGATATTCTATGTATTATAACAAACCCAAAATAACTTATTGGGTATCTAACAAACCATATAGACTGAATTCTGGTTTGTTTTACCTGATTTATTACCCCGTATCCATGGAAACTATTACAGTAAGTGTTATTTTTTGAAATATTTGGTGAAACCATTATTTTCAATTTATTTATACATTGGTAAGCATGTAATTTCAATTGATGGAGTGTACGGTTGATACAATATTGTCAATTATTGTCACTTCCTTCGGTAAAGCAGAAAAAATAGCATTTTCCGCATAAAATGGGATCAGCGGACACTTTCATATGATCACTGGTACATATCTGAATTACCGGGGTGGAAACAGATGACTGTGATGTCATAGGCATGACATTTTGAAATCTTGGATGTCATGTCATGATTTATCAGTTAGAATGTTGCATGTGTTGCTAAGCTGAGGTTTGGAAAGGAATTTGGTTATTTATTATGACACCATTGAGTATTTATGACGTCATAGATACCATCTGATGACGTCATAGTTACTGATGACGTCATGGTAACTATGACGTCATATTACAAGGCTAAATTTGATAGTTGTATAGTATTTTTTGCTTGATTACATGCACAGAGACTCAAAGTACCACATTCAACTCAAAACATAACTTTATTCAAGAGATATACAGAATTATGGGAGTTTTCATCTTTAAAATTACCTCCCCTTATTACTGGATTGGGAGAAAAAGTTGTCAAAATACACCTGTCAGGGAAATCAGCAATACTCGGTGACTATTAAAGATACACAGTAACCCGATATGTCATTTTGTTCGTCGGAACATATTCTAGACATTCATGGGGTTTTTAATAAAATTAGAATTAACAAAAGTGATGTATAAGGTAGCACACCACAGTAAGACAGCCTGGCCATGGGCAATTTTTTTGTTAAGCAAATAACTCCTGTATTATGATATGTATAAAAAATGAAAAAATAAATGTACACTAATGGAAAGTATAAA
>NW_022982277.1:0-4915 GCF_902652985.1 Pecten maximus
CAAGGCTTCCTGTTTAAAGGACATTTCCTGACTTTAGGTGGGTCTTACAGACAGGTTTGACTGAATAGCAATTTAACCCTCTATCAAAGGCTGCCTTCTACAATGACATTTTTTTTCTCCCATATGGTCTTATAGCGTTTGAATAGCAACTGAACTCTATCAAGGGCTCCGTCTACAAATGACATTTTTTTTTCTCCCAGGAGTGTCTTTAAGACAGTTTGATTTTATAGCAACTGAACCTCTATAAAGGCTGCCTGTCACAAATACATTTTTTCTTTCCAGAGTGGTCTTTATAGAGAGGTTATTTTTAATAGCAACTGAACCTCTATACAAAGCTACCTGTCTAGAAATGAGATTGGTATTCTCCAAGAGTGTTTTTGACGGGTTTTAATTCTATTCAACTGAACCTCTATAAAAGGCTACCTGTCTAGAAAAGGCACTTTTTCTACACCCAGAGTGCTTATAGACGGGGTGGGCTTTTATGGGAACAAAACCTGCAAAAAGTTTTTATTCCAGAAATGCAGGCTATTATGTTTTGGCTTATACAGTTTTCATCTTTCCTTTTATTAATCATGCATGGAACTGACCTGAACCGTATGATGGTCACTCGACATTCTGTCCCAAAAACTGGAACTTGGGGAGGAGAAGACTGTGGACAAAATGAATGGTTTGGTACATCCCAGTAATGAAAGTAGAAAATTGAACACTAACGGTGACCATTCAGGTGAAGGAGGAAAGTCAGAAAAACAAGAAAAATTTGCTGGATGAAAAATGGCCCACAATGAACTGCGTGTATACGGGTCGACTCACACATGAATTTCAGCTGAAACAATAAAATCTGACAATAGAAAAATTATCATCCGGACAATTTGTGTCAATAGCCTGCAAAATCTCTAAAATGTCTGCACAGTTTTAGTTAGGATTCAATCAAATGTAAAGCCCAAGACAATTCCCTCAAGTTCCTTACAGAGAGAAGGGGGGGGGGGGGGGGGGGGGGGGGGGGGGGGGGGGGGGGCAGGGCCTCTGAGGATCAAATACACGATACGTCTGCCATAGAGGACACAAATTTTGGTCATTTCATTCAGGTGAAATCATATACATTTTTCTAGATTAATGAAACTAGATTTTCCATGAAAAATAATGAAGCTGTTACCAAGACATTCTTAAAAATCTATAGTTCTCTCCAGTAGAACTAGCAGTAACAATGATAATCGAACATGGGGACTGATTATGAAATACACTAAGAACAGTATAAGAAAATAACAAAATAATTGGAATTTTATCTTTAAGGAAAAGATTTTATAAGAATGGTTTGAACATCTTGTACTTGTAACAGCTGATTTTTTTTACAAAGGACAGTAATCTGATGTTTTGTTCTTCAACAAAAATGACCCCTATTGTTTTTATCTCTGACCCGTACTGGCTTTGCCTTGGTATTTTATCTATGAATACATCTTATCACAGAGAGTCTACTGATTAAATGGCAGGATACTTCTTTATTTAAGTCCCGAACAGATGAAGTTTAATTTGAGACCAGACAGATCCTCACATAAATACCATAACTCTCTCTCACTATGACATAGGATACCATGAAACAAAACACATCATTCTATACAAATAAGTAATTCTCTTTTTGAAATTTTAAAACTTTTAAATCTCGCCATATGTCAGTATATTTAAACAGTAAAGGTATGAGATTTCAGAATATTGCAAATATCTAGCTTTGTCCAGAAACTTTCTGTTTAAAAAGACTTGATGATCTATTATTTGTTCCATTGGAATCTTTGTTTCTTTGCTTTGTGAAGCCTGGATGCTGTAATCAATTAAATTGCATTTAAGACTTCTAACAGCAGTTACAGTATTTACGGTATTAAGGTTTTCAAGCAGAACAGTGAGGCAACAATTGATAAATAGGTATCTGGTCCCCGATAATCCCAGCTGAGTCAGAAAGTGTCAGTTTGATCCTTGTACGTGTTACTATGATTAGATTCTGACCTCCAGGTGTCAGCACTGAGAAAAACCTCAAAATAACAACAGGTGCTGCGTGATATCTAACACAACCGTGAAAACCATCAAACACATTCCACCTCATGCAATTAATTTAGATGGTACAGAACAAAGATGTGGTGATATTAGTACAAACCCATGTGTTACCAACATTAGGTAATATTTTTTTTAGTGTGTTATAATATTTCCAATGACATATTTATACAGAAATAATGAGCATGTATGCTGATGTACATATCGACTTAGAGACATTTGGAAACTTCATTAAAATTGTGGATCTTTGTTGATCACAATTTATCTTTCCAAGCCCATTAAAGTATTGAATTATGTTTCTTCCTTTTCATGAACGGCGGTGAATTTTACCTAACAATACCTTCATTGAGCTTTACACTTTGTCACAGAGATCTTGGAGAAAATGATCTTGGTGACAGAGGCCTTGAAGAAAATGATCTTAGTGACAGCCACTTAGACCTTGGAGAAAATGATCTTGGTGACAGAGTCCTTAGGGAAAATAATCTTGGTGAAAATCACTTGGTGACAGAGTCCTTAGGGAAAATAATCTTGGTGATAGAGACCTTGGAGAAAATGATCTTGTTGATAGAGTCCTTAGGTAAAATAATCTTGGTGACAGAGTCCTTAGGGAAAATAATCTTGGTGATAGAGACCTTGGAGAAAATAATCTTGTTGATAGAGACCTTAGGTAAAATAATCTTGGTGACAGAGTCCTTAGGGAAAATAATCTTGGTGATAGAGACCTTGGAGAAAATGATCTTGGTGATAGAGTCCTTAGGGAAAATAATCTTGGTGATAGAGTCCTTAGGGAAAATAATCTTGGTGATAGAGACCTTGGAGAAAATGATCTTGGTGGAAATCACTTGGTCACAGAGCCTTGGTGAAAAATACCCCCGTTTGAGCTCCAAACAATATTTTTAAACATAAAATCTCATATTATGTTTCTATTTTTATTTATTTATAAACCCTGCCCCCAATATTAGAGATTTCGTCTCCACCATTCAAAAAGAGGTACTTCATTAACCATACACTTTACACCAGGCCAAAATACCCAAAACATTACAACCCAGTAAATTTGTTACCACCATGAAAGCATCAGTATATTTAAAATATTTTGAAGACATATGCAGTTTTTTAAAACAGTGGCTTCCTTGACCCTTCAATCAAACTTATTTATTTACAGAAAGTTTGAGACATTTGTATATCAACACTCCGTTGGATTGGAGGATGTGTGCAGGGAGTCTTAATGTGGGAGTATCCAGAGAAATCCCAAATGGTTTGACTGGTGACCTGGCACATTATTACATCTAATAGCAGAATCAAACCAATAAGCCAAACAACCACCAAAATGGCCATATACATTCTTAAACAAAACAACCACCAAATTGGCCATATACATTCTTAAACATAAACAACCACCAAAATTGGCCATATCCTTCTTAAACATAAACCCCAAAATTGGCCATATATATTTTTAAACATAAACAACCACCAAAATTGGCCATATACATTCTTAAAAATAAACAACCACCAAAATGGCCATATACATTCTTAAACATAAACCACCAAAATTGGCCCATATATATTTTAAACATAACAACACCAAAATTGGCCATATACATTCTTAAAATAAACAACCACCAAAATGGCCATATACATTCTTAAACATCTGGAGAAAAAGATAACATCTGTATATCCCCAGCGATATTCAACCAGTAAATGCCAATGGCAAAAAAATTGATCTTCCGGGTTCACACCAGCTTATTTACCCAGTGTAAGGGTTTCACAACCAGCTTATTTACCCAGTGATTACACAAAGACAAATATATTATTGATAATTGTATACAACAGTAGGAAGCTGATGACAGACATTAACATTGAAGTTCCAACACAAGTACATTTTTCTTTGTTCTAGCACGTCAAACTAAGTCTAAGAAAACAGGTGCTGTGGCTTACTATGTGATTTAAAGACCCACTCTAGTGTCTTGGCATTAGAGGGAAACTTCTAAACGTTAGCAATGTATTAATTACAGAGAGCACAAAGTAAAGACTTCATTAAACGCAACAAGATCATTGTAATACTATAAAATTATAGGAAAAACAGGGCCATCACATTTCTATAGCAACTATAACCAAGGTAAAATACATCCGAGAAGTTCATCCCCGAACAGATATCTTTTGAGCCAAGGGTAGATGATAAGTTATATATATATATATACTGTGTGAATCATGATTTGATTCTCAATCAAAGATGTAATATTTGACAAAATAGACGTACATAGTGCTCCTGCTATGGCATGTCACTGCATGTCCACACAAATCAAGAAGAGTTTCACTCAGGGGAGATAAACCAACCTGTAGGCGTGCTGTCGTGACTTTGGTCTCCGAGGAAAACTGAACAGCAAAATGGAATGAAGAGGGTTGCAGATAGACGGATCGCCTGGTACAGTGCTATTGTTACAAACACTTTTCTGCTGTCATAATCCCATCATTGAGCACAAACTTCGAATGTCAGAACACAATCAACTTTGCTGAGACAAAGAATGGCCCGACTATAAATCCACGAGTATAGTTGCACCGTTTAAACTTTGTGTATCTCTGCTCTGAAAATGAAATTTCCTCATTTCTCATCATTTCTCTTAGCACTGACAAAAACGTCAAACAAAAATATCATAGGTACAAGAGATTGTAAGCTGAAATAAAAAAAAAAATAAAATTCTGAATGTTTACTATGCTATGTAGGGAAGACAAGATTGATTACCAACAATGAAGAATCTTGGATAACAGAAAATTTCAAAAAGATCTAATACATCAAATCATAAGGTGTTAGCTTCATAAACAGGATCAGCAGACCGTGGCTGCTAGAGTTTTTGTTAGCATTATATTATACAGTTTT
>NW_022982278.1:0-4916 GCF_902652985.1 Pecten maximus
ACGTGGCCGATGCTCTAACAATCTGAGATATCGCGACCCCCTCGCCTGAGGTTACATGGCCGGCGCTCTAACCGTCTGAGATATCGCCACCCCCTCGCCTGAGGTTACGTGGCCGGCCTTCTAACCGTCTGAGATATCGTGACCCCCTCGCCTGAGGTTACATGGCCGGCCATCTAACCGACTGAGATATCTCGGTCCCCTCGCCTGAGGTTACGTGGCCGCCGCTCTAAACGTATCCTCTATACCCCCAACCCCCGTGTACGAAGAAATGCATATGCATTGAAGTATAATACACTAATAAGTAAATTGAATTATGCCTGATCACAAAAGAAATCCTGAAAGTAATAACCATATGTAGAAGAAGAGTGGTGACGTACATTTCGGTAAGTTTCTTGGTAGACTTGCACAAGTCCCTATTTGTCAAGGACAAAATATTGTAAAAAAAATTATCAACAAAATATAAATATAAGGATTGAATAAAGTTATGTTGAAGTGTATGGGGGTATAAACCTCAATAGGTCTTGAGACAAATTATATCAACTGCGAAATAACCCCATACACCTCAACATAACTTTATTCAATCCCTAAGTAAATTGAATTATGCCTGATCACAAGGTAAAACATATACAGGACGTCCTACTTTAGACGTGATTTTATTGGCTAGAGAAAGTGATGCTATGTACATAGTGTATGTCCAGTGTCCGAGATTTGTAATTTGATCACATCAATCCTATGTAGAACAGCTGCCAGATTAGCCAATAACCCAGTGAACCAAAAGAGATATCGAGTTAGAGTATAACGGACTTATCAATCGGAACATCTCGGCAATCTTCGTTAGGGGAATAACGAAAAGTCGTCTAGTAATACTGAAATTCATAATTTCAATTTGAATTCACCATGTCAGAAAAAAAGAAAAGAAAATAAGAAAATGTGTTTTTAGTCAGATGTATAAATGAAACAGTAATTCTGATTCAAAATCGATGAAATGAGAGTAAATACATAGATAGCAAAGAGAAATTCAATAGCTCAGAAACAGACCGGTCTGTGCTGACGTGGTTGTGTCTTTGGCAAGACACCATAATTGTTTTGGCTGCGACAAACCTCTCGTGTGTTGTTCAGTGAGGAATCCACCAGCTACAACAAGGAGACCCGGCTTAAAAATGGCAATGGCAGCTCACAGGGTAAAAAGTCAAACAAACAAACAAACAAACACAGTTTTAAACATAATTTTACAGCATATAATGTGTATGTTTTCTCTTCCCCTCCTTCTTACTGCGCCATGCTATATATACATTCTATAAAATAGTCAAACTCACACAAATGAAAAATAAGGTTTCAGAAAAAATGAGTATGTTTGCCTTTCTTCTCGGGAATACAAATACTCTTCAAATTAAATGAAAACATCATTTCTTATTTTTAACCACCTGTCCAAAAGGGACAAGTGCGCTTATGCCGTTGTGCGTCGTCCGTCGTCCAATTTTCATTGAAAAGACTTTTTCTCAAGAACTAAGAGACCCGTAAACCTGATATTGAGCATGTACATGTAGCATGCTGGAGTGAAAATATACCAAAGTATGAAAAATATGAAAGTTTGTTCAAATGAATGACCTTGAGCTATGTTCAAGGTCACAGGGATCAGATAGATAATCTTTAAACGACTTCTCAAAAATAGACATGATATTGTGTCTGTGGCATGCTTGGGTGAGAACTTCTTCTCAATCCTATATCATGCTTCGATGAGGAATACCAAATTTGTAAATGACCTTGACTTACATTCAAAGTCACAGTGGTCAAAAAGACTAAAATCTTCTCAAGACTTAAGAGGCCCAGGGACCTGTTATTAGGCGTGTTGCATGATGAGGCAAAAGTTATCAAGTTTGTTCAAAGGAATGACCTTGGCCTACATTCAAAGTCACAGGCGTTAAATATGTCAGAATAATTAAATGTCTTCTGCTGAAGAACAAGGAGGCCAAGGGACCGGATGTTGGGCCTGAAGCATGCTTGTTTATTTCAATTTTTGCGAATTTACCAAGGGAAAAACGTCTCAGAATGAAATAATATTTTACAACATATGAAAAAATGCATACTCTAACACTATTTTTTTGCGGTTTTACGTGTACAACATGTTTCCTTCAATTATTTGTTGTAACCAAATGACGATAAAAAAAAATAAAAAAATAAAAAAAAATACTTTCCACCTAAATTAAGAAATGGGTTATTATTTTCTAATTGGTTTTATTTTTAGATTACAAAGGTACATTTGTGTAGATTTCTGCGACTTTGAAAATAAAAGATGTACAGTTATTTCTTTTGTAATTGTTCCAGGGGGCGGACATCATTGTGTTTCCAGAGGACGGTGTGTACGGTATGGGATTTTCTTGGGAAGGTATAACATCCTACATGGAATACATTCCAGATCCCGGAGAGGTCACGTGGGACGCATGCGCAGACCCTTTCCGATATCCGAATACAGAGGTTCAGCATTTTCTTAGCTGTCTCGCCAAGAATAACACAATATATCTCGTGGCTAACATTGGGGATCTACAGCCTTGTGACAACCGTACTGACACGCGCTGCCCGAAAGTCGGTCATTATCAGTTTAATACTGACGTGGTTTATAACCCGCAAGGACAGCTAGTGGCTAAGTATCACAAAGTGAATCTATTCTATGAGTCACAATTCAGTTTTCCCGCCAAAAAAACTCCTGTCATTTTTGAAACTCCGTTCGGAACCTTCACAGTTTTCACTTGTTTCGATATTCTCTTTTATGACCCAGCTATGGCTGCCATAGAACTCAACAGAGTTGGTAACGTAATATTCCCAACTGCATGGATGGATGCTCTCCCTTTGTTGTCGTCCATACAGTTCCACTCTGCCTTCGCGGCGGGACTTGGCATCAACTTGCTTTCAGCCAATATCAATTTTCCTTCGTACAATTTTCACGGAAGTGGAATTTACACACCAGATGGCGCTTCGACGTTTTACTACAGTGGTGCATCTAATGTCGGGAAATTGATGATTTCCGACATTCCAATCATCTTTAAACCGACGTTAAGAAACTCGAACGTAACGTTCGACGTAGCATTTCCAAGTCCAGCGTTCACGGCGGATGTTTTTCACGACCCTTTTCATTTTGTGCCTTTACTGGGTGATTCGGGGATGGTAGGGGTGTGTCACAACGGGCTGTGCTGTAGAGCCAACTACTCCCTCCGTACAACCTCTCATGACGTCATAGCTTTAGGGGCCTTTCGTGGTCTCCACACATACGAAGGGGAATATGACATAGAAGTATGTGTCATTCTTAAATGCAAATCAAGTAACTACTCGAGCTGTGGAGAAGCGACCAAGGAATCGGACATTTTTCTGACCTTTTTAAAGATTGAAGGCAATTTCTCTGTTCCATATATTTTCCCGGAAATACTATTGTCGAACAACGGAAGTCTTCATCTGGGTCCAGTGGGCTCTTGGAATTACGTTGCGGGTACACTAGAAAGTAAACACGGATTTGATTTCCCTGTTTTGTCAACCGGGATGTTTGCGCGTGTGTATGGATCTGATGTGGCGTTCGTCTGCCCATGCGCAGTATTAGTAATGGTGACGTGTATTGTAACGATCATGTTGACATCGGTTTGAAAGTGATTCACAAAAAAAAAAAAAAAAAACAACAACAACAAAAAAACACTCCAGTGTATACATATAAATTCTGTTTATTTCAAAACATTTGCGAAACAATGTATACCAACTTATATCGATCACGCTTGTTGACTCGGATTGAAGCGCGCGAGGGATCTTCTTCTTCTTCTTCTTCTTCTTCTTCTTCTTCTTCTTCTCAAACAAACTCTGTGTTTAGGTGTTTTTTTGCGGAAGTGTCTTGAATATCAAAATGTTTGATTTTGTGTTTGTTGTTGTTTTTCCTAGATTTATCTCGCAACGATTTATTTAAAAATAATCGATGGCCATCCGGAAGCAGGCTGACAACAAACGGATGGGTCAATATTGCAGCATGGATCGGAATATGTAATTATTTGACACAGGGCTGATGGAACGCAAAATTAAAACACAACAACATACAGCCACCCTAAAAACGCCAGAAAACAAGATGTATATCTACAGTGTTGTAGAAACCATTAGCCCAACGCCCATGAGCCAGTAGATTGAATTTTGGACGTTTGAGCTGGAAAACATTTTAACATTTTGTAAATAAATTCAAGCGCGTTATGGTAAAATTGATCAAATCTCTTTGCAGGTTCGTACTAGTTGGCGTTTGGTATTGTGTTTTTAGACTGATTTTAAAACATGCTTAACTCAGGCCCTCCTATCAGAAGTACGCGCCAGTAGTCAGGGGGGTTATTCTGGCCCAGCCATCTGTCCGACAACATGGTTGCTTTTGATAAATCGATTGTGTAAGTTTATTTTTATCAAATAAATAAAATAAATAAATAAATAAATGAATAAACAAGTAATTAGATATAAATAAATAAATAAATAAAAACTTTTTTTTTTCATTTAATTGCATACGGGTCTTATACAAATTTCCAACAAATCAGCGATGCCAAAAATTATCAGCTCAGTTTGACGTTCCAAGCTTCATGCTATGATACAAGATATCATTTTCTGTAGTGATAAAACATGACACAATAAAAGCACTTTCCCAGGAAATAAAAGATACATGTATAATTAAAAGAGTAGTAATGCTGTTGGCTTAGGTGATGACATAAGAATCGTAGCACACAGTACATTCCTGTAAAGTCCAATAATGTATTCGCTGTATGTTATGAATGTTTAATAAGTTTTCAACGTTTACTTTTCAGAACCAGTCTGTTTTATTTTCTATTGCTACACGGCATCGCAACAAGGAACATCAACAGTTAGGGTCATATGAGACTGGGTTTTTTGCTAGGGCCCAAATCAGGGCA
>NW_022982279.1:0-20550 GCF_902652985.1 Pecten maximus
CAACTTTTGAATTTGACTTTCAGTGTTGCAAACTCACCTACCCCATTATAACAACATACCACTACCCGTTTAAAGAACGGGCGCCACCATTTTGATTAGTCACATGATCAATCATCACGTCACGTGATAGGTTGAACAGAACAAAAAGCAAAATTTAAAACGATATATTAGACAAGCTAGGCTAGTCATGACAATTTATTTTGGATAACAAAATCATGGCTAGGGTTGACCCTTGGATAAGAGGCTGTGGCGGTTCTAAGACGGATTCTACCGCTAATAAACTTCAGCCCATTTTAGGTATCTAGAAATCAATAAAGTAGATCCAACTACTTGCACACTTCTCAATCGGGAAACGAGAAAAAATGAAGGAAGTAGATTCTAATCGGTGCAATGAAATAATAATCGTTTTTAAAAGAAATTGAAATCGGTTTACCTGTTCCGCTCGGCTTCAAAGATGGCGGCAACTGACAGTACTCATGGACAGTTTAAAAAAGCAACGAAATAGTCTCGCGAGATGTTTTGTTAGCCGCCGTTATCTTTCTGAGAAAGGATATTGTTAGTGTTGTCGACTGTTTGCCAATATCAACTACTGAGTCTGCGCCGGATTTTTTGTTAGCCGCCGTTATCTTTCTGAGAAAGGATATTGTTAGTGTTGCCGGCAGCACCGGCTCCTGTACTGTTGTTATAGAAAGGCTAACAATTCTAACAACTTTCTTTTGGTGAAAGCTAACATGTTTCGGATCGGGTGAATATATAGCTTCCCCTTGGTCCCTTCAGTTGTGCCCACAGAAAAAAATTACCGACACTTACCATAGGTGCTTAGCACGTTTATTGGTCTATAATCGGTCTTGGGCTTATAAACGTGCTAAGCACCTATGCACTAACGGTGGCAAGCTATCTTGGATTTTGACGACGGATATTTGTTGAGACGTAGTGGTGGTACTGGATACTGTATTTCTCAAACTTGATGTACATGTATAGGTCTCCCCAGATCCCTATAGTTGTACCCATTCAATTTTGAGAAATGAAGATGATCGTGAAACCAAAATGGCCGACAGGCATCCATCTTGAATTTGGACAGTTGAAATTTGTAACGTAATTGTTATTTCTTGTACTGGAAGGATTGTGCACTTCTCAAACTTGGATGTGTTGGCTCTCCTTGATCGCTAGTTGCGACCAACCAATTTTGGTTGTGATTGGGAAAACCAAATTGCCGACAGGCGGTCGTCTTTTATTTTTACATCTCTATATCGCTACTTGAGACGTAATGGAATTAAGGAAATTTCTCAATCTCCATATATGTAGGTTCCCCTTCGTCCTTTTTGTGGCCATTCAATTTCGAATATGATGGGGTAAACAAAATGGCTGACAGGCAGCCATCTTTGATTTTGACAGTTGTGAGACCTTAATTGAAATAATTTTGCCCTCTACGACTTTTTTTTTTTTTTTACAATATCAGCAAACCACTTTTGATTAAACTAATATTGAGCTTAGTCGTTCCAACCCAACTGGTCACTTTTATGGATGACCATGTATATATGTCAACGCCAGATCATCGAGCGCTGATCACTCGTATATATGACCACCGGGGATGTTATTTTTGCCAATACACACTAGGGGAGGTGCAAATACATGTAGACTGTAACTAATTCTCAAGTCCCTGTGATGTGCAGGTCAAAAAGTCTTTCCACACATTCTAATTTTGCTATAATTTTATCATCTAAACATTTTTTTGCAAATAATTTTCTTGGATTTGTTAATGAGCTGATTTTAACGTAAGAGTTTTTATTAACATTTGATTTGATAATATTTTATATTTATTAACTAAAAACACGACCTTTCGTTTAGTTTACACAGAGACCTGATAAGCTCATATATGCTTATATATGAAAGCAGGGCAAGTGATTGAAAAAAGTTGAAAATACAAAGAAATTATAGCAGAAATAGGTTGTGCGGAAAGACTTTTTGTGACCCGAAATTGTAGTACAGTATTTGGATTTGAAAGAAGAATTTTACTGACTCGTGTAAACTCGAGACTTGTATATATATCAAGTCTCTGTGTAAACTAAACCAGGGACGTATAATAAGTATAGTCTATAGTAAAGTCTATATATGTCCCTGACTAAACCAGAGACGTATACAGTAAGGACCGTAGCTTTTAATACTTTTACCCTTTCCCCCGCGATTTATGGTGACGAGTGTACATGGAGAAATAATCACCGTGTTTCCTGGTGATAGACCAATTATGCCGATCGATCACCGGGGTTAAATCATCAAAGATCGCGGTGACCAAGCGTGCCGCGGTGAACCTCCGCGATCGAGACACTGAGGACCACAGAGGATCACAGAGGATCAGCAGGACTCATCGGTGCCGACTCATGCGATAAAATTTACCTGTAATATGAATCGGTATGGAGTAATTACATGTATATAACTGACACCCATCAACGCTATGATCGATGTGACCAGGGACGTACGGTATAACCATTTGCCATTGGTTTTAATTGTTTCCATCTCTTAAAAATGCCGTAGAATTAAACATCAGTTTTACTTAGCTTGAAAATATGATGATTTTTTTTGTCACTAGTCGTAGTCTAGAGGGGACATAGATAATGTCTAGTATATTTAGATATATAAAGAACTGTAAAAATTCCGCTTTGTGTCGCTGACAGGTAAAAGAAAGTAGATTTGATGGAAGTTATTTCTTGAGTAGTAGATCTAAGAATCACTGTGTGATGATCATTTATCATTTCAAACAACTTTAATCCAAGTAAGGATATAATTTGCATACATTTCTGGTGTAGGGCCAGAACGCACTAGCCTACTATATGAAAACATTGAATGTGCCGTCACCGTTTGGTGTCGCTAAGATATAAGGTGTAAATACAATAAAACCGGTGTGAAATCGCACGTATCTTACCAATATGGATAAATGAGATATTTATTTACCCCAGATCACCCATTTAGTCCCACCTAGGTGTTTTATTCCGTCAGTATAGACCCTTGCTTTACGCTAGTCAAAATTTCACGCTGTTGACCTGCCATTTTGTAAGTGACAGTACGACTAACAACCCGAATCGGAACGCAATGGACCGAAAAGACCATATATAATTTATTGTGTTTTTCTTCTAAAGTAGTTTGAATCAAGAAATCTAAGCTTATTATTTCACAAAACCTGTTATATTAAATTCAAAAATTCATAATTTCTTAATTATAAGCGGTAAAATCTATAGAAATAAAAGTTGTATCATCGCACATGGTTAGGTAATTAGGCCGACCGCGACCTACAATGTATAGTTAGCAACATGGCGTCGAATCCAGAATGAAATATTGACTAGCGTAAAGCGAGGGTCTATAAGGACTGAATAAAACACCTAGATGGGACTAAATGGGTATACTGGGGTAAATAACTATCTCATTTATCCATATATGTAAGTGTTATGTCATTCCCGATTTTATTGTCAGCTGTCGGAGAATTCCACGTTTTCATATCGTAGTGTGCCAGACGAGGCCAATAGAAACTCTGGCTAATTCCACATATGAAACTGATTAAAAGTGGGAATAACACTAATTATGTGTAATGATACTGGTTGCATAGTCAAAAACCTGCAATATATCGTATCTTAGGGCATCCATATAATATGGGTGTTAAATGTACCGGCAGTTTCATGTCTTCACATTAATATCATGTCACTGAGTATTTTTTTTTTCACTCTGGCCTATTTTATGGTTACTGTTTCTATCAAAAATGTGATTTCAATGATTTTTATAAAATCTTAATACTTGTACGAATTTCATCGGTTAGATTGACAAGTCACCTTATACAAAGCAGATGACACTGAAGTTCGTCACACCTCAGTGAGCATTGTTGCTGTCAATCAAACGCCGCGGAAAGGCTTTGCGCGTATTTCATTGGTTGATAAGAATGATTGACAAGTCATTCTCCGTGCACAGGTAAGATTTACAAGACAGTTACGAATTGTCTTGTTATTACTATGCATCAATCTTTTACAGATAAATATATTTTCAAATAAATGATAACTATTCTTTTAAAGTTTTGCTATCAGAAAGTTAGTTTTATCACGTTTATGACCATAACGAGTTAAATACATGTATATCAATCCATAATTTTACCATCGATCATTGGAATTGTGGAAGTTATTTAATTCATGTTACGGTGTTTGTCTTGTTGAGTACGGCAATAAGATGCATGTTAAAAGCACACGATTTGTAAATGATCTCCATTTCGATAGTGATACTTCACGCATACGAAAGTCAGTACATGGTATTACATCAACAGTTTCTTTGGTATTTTTGATAATAAACATTATATTTATTTAACATTATTTAAGAAGACAGTACGGTGGTTTTTAGAAGATAAAAAACATATTTGCTGATTATTTCATGTGATAACAATAAAATTTCAACGTATATTTTTTTCTGAAGCGTGTGATTCAAATATTAAGCTGTTAAAGCATTTCTTTATTTTAGAATCCATGTGACACAATCAAATGTTTTTTCCAAAGACTATATTGCTAGAGATCATATATATTTATGAATATATATGAATTACATCAATTGTATTTGACATGTATTTTGAAAGTTCATTGCATTATCTAAAAACTTTTTCTAATAAAATATTTAACATAAAATGTGGGTTTTTTTTTTAGTCATACATGTATATAAAACTTTAGTCATTTCAGTATATATCACAAGTGGTACATGTACAGAGTTAAAGTTCTTGGTGTTCAAATGCTGACGTGGTGAAACTCGGTGTTAAAGTGTACCAAGAACAAAAAAACGATATTCAAGCATGTTATTTTTTGTAAAAACCAATGAATGATGTCGCGAACCACATCAAAATCGGTTGGCCGAGTGCCGAGATAAAATCTAAGCATTATATTCTATACAAAACTCGCTTCAAGTCATGAAGAACACTTAATTCAGAAAGTAATATATTATAATCATCATGATCTACAATAGACTAAATCTCTCACGTATGAATACCAGTGTTGGAGCCTGCAACAAACTTCTACATATACAGATCTTATCCCGAGGGTATTTTACATGTCATGGTCTCGGGGATAACGGACGATTACATTCTTGAGAAAGATATAATTTTTATATGATCGTTGTCAGTGAAATTAAATAAAAGTGATTCGCAACAATTATAATATAATTGATACTTTATGTACAGGTACATAGTATAGGTTCTTACTAAAACCATCATTTTCGCTCCGTTTTTTATATATATATAGAAAACATACAATTTAGTTCATCGTGATTAATCATAATTAATACTAAAACTTATTAACTCGCAATAATTTTCGTGTATGAATTTTTCAAATTTTATTTATTTATTTTTTATTATCATTAAAAATTTTTTTTTGTTATTGTGTCATTATTGTGAAATGATCGAGATCATTGTGGTTTTACTTTCCATTCGTGTGTCACAAGTCATATCTTCACTTAAAACAGGACTTTAGAAGATTAGAAACATGTTCGGAGAATTACGAATTGAGTGGCTTAGTATAACCGCTAAACAATTACCAAGTGTGAAATTATGGTCCACAAGCTCGTCACACCTGTCACTGCACTACAGGTGTCTGGTGTTCTAATCGGCACACGCCGATAATTCTTGTGAGTTCTCGCGTTTGGTTTCTATGTACTTCAAAAAAGTTCCGAAGATATACTTTTACATGTTGTACGTAAATTGAGCTTGAATTTTATTAAGAATTGCGTGTTACTATAGGGAAGGCATTTTTAAGTTGTTGAAATCAAACATATTATTTTTGGAATTCAGTGGGTTTCGTTTTCCTTTCAAGCGAAAAAAATGTATCTTAAAGGTTTGTCTATAGAATGTTTAACCTAAGTTACCTCATTCATAAACCCACGTTGTTGAAAATTTACTCTATGAATCTTTCCGAAAATCACAAATAACGGTATCTTCAAGTGTATTTGCAACATATCTATTGCTGTTTTGGCTAATAAAAACTTTTATTTCACATCGTGTATGAATTGTATTTTAAATTTCTATTACTAGAAGTATTATAACCGAAATCAATATTGGTATGTAACAACCCGCAAATGCCCTCATAATAAAGGCTATATGATGTAAGTCGTTGTAAACGACCCATTATTCAAATGCCATACATGTTACAGCGACCCGTTAAAATAGAAAATTATTCAAATTTTACATGTTATATACGACCTGTTATATTAGAAAATGAGTAAGATGATACACGTTGTATTTGGCCCGGTATAATAGAAAATTAATAAGATGTTACATGTTGTATATGGCACGTTATAATAGAACATTATATGCCCCTGGTTTCGGTAACATTTGTTATTAACTAACTCACAAATATAAGTCAAAAAGTGTATTCAGTACTTTCATTATTGTTGTCTCATTCGCATTAATTGCAGGCACGTGTTCACGTTTGTTTCTATATATATTTCCTATATGACGGCTCTGATCCCATTAAACCTCTGACGTCACAGGTCAGAGGTCACCGAAACGTAGTCAACGGCTCTGGGTTCGAGAAAAATCGCAATTACTCTAAAACTAAAGTCGCTGTGAAAGTCGACCTTTCAGCATTTTTAGTTTCATCCTAAATCACATTTAAACTTGAAATAGCAAATCGTTACGGGTACACTTTAAGACCACCACGTAATTAAGTCAATTACGCTATGAAGGCTATTTTCACTCCATTCAATTTCATCTCATCTTAAATTGTCCTTATTTGTATTAATTACGAAAGAAATGCATTAAATCTCATAATTGTATGAAAACCTAGCATGTTCAAATTAATAGAGCTGTTAACAAGAAATAATAGAAGTTATATCTCAAATCTTGCTAAATATATTAAATTTGCAAGGAAGAGAAAATTAGAATGGCTTAATAACCAATAATTATGTATAGTCATATAATGTTTCTCATACATATGTTGTATTACTTTTATTAGTAGTTGAATTGTCTGTATGTGCAATTCCAGCACAAATCTATGATAGGATATTGTTTATGATGTAAATAGTAAATTAATTGTTATATGCATGCATATAATCACATATCACTATGTGTAAGGGTATATATGTATACAATAAAAGATCCGGATTTTACAACTTACCATCAGTCCATGTTTTTTTTATGATTTTTACGTACCAGAAACCCCAAGCTATCTATTTAAAAGTACGGGACACTAGCGAGAACTACCCAAGATGTCCGATAATTATTAAACCCGTATTCACTTAACAATGTGACGCTTACATAATTAATTAAGTATCAGACGACTATTGACTAATTTGTGTGTAATCAACCCAGTTCTTGTGATCACTGCTTAATACGTAAATGTGTATGTAATTAATAGCATGCATCTTTCAATGAGTTTCACGTAACGGTGTTACAAGCCGATATCCGTGTTTACCCAATACAAGCGTTAATGATGTTAATTACCGATCATAAATGTATTACATGTATTTGAGATTGATTAATTATCGTATCACGCACTGTATGTTTGTGCATAAATTCTTGCTAACTACGAAATAGCAATATGTGTTCCTATAAAAGTTGCCGTCTGTAAATAACTATCATAGATATTGTACGTCAAGTTGATAAAAGCAAGACCAGGCTATACTATAAAATCCTTTAATACTGTAACATTTAGGTCGTAGAGAAAAAGCAATGTACCGTTATAAAAACAAAAGCTACACATTGTAACACAGGTAAACACCCGGGGCTATGACCTAGCAGCGGTCGCTATGACTACGCACAGTGTCAAGTGATAGTCTGTACAGCTGTCGACACGGGTGACTTGCCCCGACATTTTTTTCTCCTCGTGGTGAAGAAATCGTCCGGATTATTGAGAGAAATTTACTAATGAAAAGTACGCTCCGTTCCCAAAATGGGCTTCCGGAATCGGAACCAAATTTCCGGACTCGTGAGTACAAATAACGTTACGGAAATCCGTTCCCGTGCATTTCCGTCCGGACTGTGAGTTGTCCGGACTATCGGCGTCCGGATTATCACCGGTCCACTGTACACGTGTTGTAGTTTAAGTTAAAACATATTTTATTGATATACAGAAATGACAAAGGGATTAGTCAGCAAATTTTACCAACTTATAAACGACTTCTCCCGTAAAATTAACAAAACAATGAATAATAACATAGTCACATGATGGTACAAAATACAAGAATATTCAATTCAAAAATGTGATAAAGAAGAGAGTATAAAAAATTGAGCATTTTGGATTAAGTTGCTTTTGAATGATACGTGTTGTATATGTATAGACGAGTGAACAGGCACACGTATTCATACATGTGTGTGTATTGGATGAAGATATAGTAAATATACATACATGATGTATACTTGGTATTTACAATCTGAAAACTTTTTGTCCGTACCTCGAATAAAGAACTTTAAACTCGTCTTCGGTATTTTTTAGTGTGTCTTATTTAAATATCACAGACATGTACATAAATTAACCGACCATAGGATCTTTCTCCCAGTATTTTTTTTCTTTCTATGCATATTATTCTCGGTTTTGATTTTCCTGAAAAGTTTGACATTTTGTGTTCCTAAATGGTTACTTTAACTGCTTGATAATACCGCTGAAAAAAATGACGTTTGATACCTGAAATTAGCTGCAGACAATTACACAACTATCAAATTATTAGGAACATGTGTGAATTTAGTTGTGTACTCGTCACCGTTTATCACAGGTAAGTTGCAAGGTTCCTTTGAACTGCAGTCAGAAAACTTTAGATCACAGTCCTACCACAGGCGCTAACAGATTAAACATACCACTGTCATATCAAACAAAAATTGAAAGTAATATTTTCTATGCAAGCGCGTGTGGGCTCACATGAGGGTACGTTATAAATATAAATGAAAATATCTGAATGCGTACCACTTTTATATTGTGAATGACGATGTGGCTAGCAACAACTAAGTTTTATGCCACATGATATATATGTTTTAGCAGAGACATATAATATGTCTTTGGTTTTAGTAACGACATATTATGTTTATGTTCGATAACATAGTATTTTATGTAGCAAATAAATGACCACGACAATGGTACACAGATGAAGATACGGCCGGAGACAGATGTCTGCTTATTGTAATGTTCAAGTCAACAATGTGTCTGATTTTAATGCGTTAATTGAACGAAATATGGTAATAAATAAATAATCACATGCACCCTAATTAAATTGCACTGCGGTCGGTACTGACGATCTGCGGTGTCTGATTTTTGCCGACTCTCTACGAGTTTGCTATTGTACAGGTAACTGTCTTCTGATTAAATATATCAATCAATGTACATGTACGGTAACAAGCGAATCTATATGTCTGTTTATAGCCTTTACATTAATTGCATTAACGTGCAGTGACATCAGCAAACGATTAAAACTTCGACGATGTCCTTTGTAAAAATCATCTAGACATGTCAATCACACATGTGGCAACAAATCTGAGAGTATGTGGGCGGAGCTATAGTAGGCTGTGCCTGATTATGGTGTGTCATCAGGTAAACTGTCCACCCCATTCGATGCAGGTATCCCAGCAATCTATTGTCTAATTAATTCTCTGTAAAAAAAAGTCTTACGCTAGGATTTATGAGAGTGTCGCCCAAAACATAAGGGTATAATTTCACAATATTTAGTTTATATTTACTTAAATAATTACGGTAGCTGTTATCCCGTGTATTTGTTATTAATTATTGAGATAATACACGAACACTAATTGTTGCGATTTAAAACGTGTAATTTCATTTATTTATTTTTAAAAAAAATCCTACGGTAAGATGTGAGATACAGGTAGTAGACATGGACCAACTACAGCCTAACATCCTTCTGGATAACAACATATACTCCCCTCAGGTAAAAAAAACCATAGGGGTCCGATGGGGTCATTGCGAAACAGGTATACTCTCTATTGTAATTAAGATATGCGATTGACAGGTGTTAACAGTTGGTGAAAACATTTCTATAACGGTAATTACACGGCATGTAATTGTTCTGTGTATAGTGAATTAATCTATATCGCTTTCACTAACTTCAATTATGATTATATTACGCGATATAGAGATTTTTTTCTAGAAAATAATGATACACCATTTATAACTCATTTATAAGTATGACCGTTTAATAGATCATTCAGTTTGATTTCATTTGGTTTTAAACGGTAACGATTTGGAATATATGATTTCCTAGCGAATTTTCAATGATTGCGGTAAAACAAAACCACGATAATGATATAATATATCTATTATATACTCTTCTCCGACATTCTCTTCACAGAAGGTAAATATTTTCTTCTGGAACTCCTTTGTTACCTACCAGTTCAATGGACAATTTCAAATTACATGATCTATCATCAGGCTTCGTTGGACGTAAAATAGACTGGTCTGTAGATAGAGAAAGGACGAAATAGTTCACATTGTTTGGACGTTAGGTCTTGATCGTAATGGTGACGTCTGTATTGTTAGTACGTTATTTTGTTTTGCTTCCAAAATAAAAGGGACGGGAAAGATTCCCATGTTATGCTTATAATTAATTGAAATATGTTAAAATGTATTTTATAGATTTCTTTATTACATACACCAATGTATTGTTTTCTCACAATAAAGAGGGCACATCGGACTATACATACACATCATTCTGTAGTCTATGTATTTCAAACAATATTTATTTGACAATTTCCATTTAACAATATACACAAAATTTATAGTATACACACATAGATTCCAATCATGCATGTAATAGAAAAAAAAGAGACCTCGCATAATGATTTTGCTGTGACAATTTGGCTGTTAATGAAATAATGAAGTTGATTAACTACTAAATATATAGTTTGGAAAATATGAGCATGGATTTCTATATCTACAGGTAATTTGAATGCGCCCAAGTGTATGTCTATGCTATTAGCCACCCCGGAATCGTCCCTGTAAACTGCAAGTAGCATATATATATCAACATAAATAATGATAGTAAGAAAACACACAACGTCTTTAAGTCGTGTATTTAAACTACGAAATGTTTAAATAATTGTACAGTCTATGTATGAAACCCGCTACAAAAAGTCAGACGAAATAATTATAAGCTATAGTATTCAGGATAAAATTTGCTTTTCTTCAAACAATTACGAAACCAAAAACATACATTATGTCCCCGCGAGGACAAGTAATGATCTTATCAATGTTTATCGTCTTCTCATCCGTCACAGGTCGTACACGTATATGGATCAATTTCTCAAACAGACATCTTACTAGCTATATACTTCAGATATATGTGATGACTAAATTATGCAATTAAGGACTTCGCTAGATCACGTAAAAATAAGTCCGAGATCTTTCACTAAATAACGAGCCACTTATGTGGCCTCTCCGAGGTCATGGCATCTGAGGTCATGCACAAAGCGCCATCTATAAACAGGTCAGCTAAATCAGTAGTGATTAAATGCATAGGCCTATATACAAGTATTGAATTGTAGATCATTTAAACCACATCATTTATCAACAGCAGCAATTGAGACGTTAAGGGAATTTCGTAGACTCACTATACGGTATCCAGATGTTTTTTTTATTTAGTTATACCCATGATCGTCACGGAGAACCGTATCACTTCGAATTCGAGTCTTACATTAGGGATAGGACACTTGCATGTAAGTCACAAAATCTACCAATCGTCTCGACTGCTAGCGGTAAAAAAATCGGTACACGTACAACGATAAGGGTCGATAATGGTCAACTGAGAGCCACACCACCACAGGTAAAACCGAGGGCTGAATGTAATCGTGACCCTCCGGGGCTGCATCATCAGGGTTCGCGGCGGACAAATTGCTTTGATGTTTCGCGGAGAAACGATCACCGCGGATTTTGATGAACACATTACCACCGGGGATCGCGATGACGCCGTTTTCATGATCCCTGATAGGGATTTAGGGTGATCGGTCGCTGTGATTTACCCCTTGAATAGAAAATCAAACACCGGCACATGGTGACTTTGTGTTCATTCCTACGGTCTGCACTGTATACCAGAGATTCGAAGGATAGGTAAATCTCGCAACATCACGCATGTCCCTTTTGTTATCTGGAGCGGAAGCTTTATGTCGCGAGATTTGGCTGTGCGCCTGCGCCTAACACTGAACCTAGTGTTAGATCAAGGCTCAGATCGTCCAGTGACACAGTGACGGACCGTGAATAATATCAATTACTACTTTTTTGTTCAGATAAATTTTACCTAAAATCGCCGGGTGTAACAAAACAAAAAAAATCAAAGTTTTGACTGTCATAGTTTGAGACGTTAAAACAGTTTCCGGACAGATACTATTTTTACTATGACAAAGTTTAGAGGATTTTTTAGTGTCTTATCACAGATATGTACATAAATTAACCGAACGTAATATCTTTCTCCTTATATTTTTTTTCTATGCATATTATTCCTAGTTTTGATTTTTTGAAAAGTTTGACATTTTATGTTCCTTAATGATTATTTGAAAAAGGGACATATAAGATATGTATGTCCCTGCTTGATAATACTGCTGATAAAATAGCGTTTTATACCTCCTGAAATTGGCAACAGACAATTATACAACTATCAAATTATTAGGAACATGTGTGAATTTGCTTGTGTACTCATCACCGTTCGTCAACATGTCACCCGATCACAGCCAGATAATTAGTTTTGAATTTTATCACAGGTCAGTTGCAAGGTTCCTTTGAACTGCAGCCAGAGAGCTTTAGATGGTTCATTCTCACTTAGCCAACATGCTGAAATTTACCTGTATTACCTGGCCAACATGTCAAATTTTACACCTGAGTGAATTTCAGCTATAGTCTGTTCTTACTTTCCATGAAAGAACTATGAAAATGACAAGTTGAATAAGACTTATATAATAAAGATTTAAGTGAATTTATGAAGGGTACTCATCATAATAAATCTTAGATGTTTGCGGTAAATACTTAAACTATACTCAATTTCTTTTAATCACAGTACTACCTGTACCGGCATTGAAGATACATGTATAAGCTGTAGGTAAAACCCAGAGACATATATATGTCTCTGCCCTGATATACAAGTCTCTGACTAAACGAAAGGTCGTGTTTTAAGTTTATAAATATAAACTATTTTAATTCTGGCCGCTTGTACCATTTTTAATACAAAATGAATATGTATACAGTACAGAAAAGCACACCGCAAGTAATAGACATCTCCAGTTATAGACATACGCGGACTATGTGCACGGAGACAGGCAGATTTCGGGGGTCGTATCAAAAGTGAAGAACACTTTCCTCGACGTCCAACTTAATAGGGATTTGTTAGGATTAAAACGCATTCTGAATTTCAATGTAATATGTGATATTTGTACAGAAAAAAGTTTCACTAGTAGCAGCTTGTTTGCTTGTGTTTAATATCATATTAGCAGCCTATTGAAAATTCGATGTTCATTATCTACTCCGTATCGGCGTATGGACATCTAAAAACATCCCATACGAGTCATGTCAGGATGAACATTTCTTCACTAAGAAGACGAAATTGTGTTTGACAATGTCACACATATTAAGTTGTTTTGTAAACACTTGCAGATAACTGCATATGCCACTTGGAAAGACTTAACAAATTTGATTCATATTGTCTATGCAATTCATTTCGCCAGACCAAATTCACTTCTAAGATTCTGGAATTAGCAATTTGATTGGTCAATTCAAAAGTTCATCCTTACGTGACCCTCAATGGTAAATAGTTATTTTATTAACATCTCAAATTTTAATATCACATCATATCTATAGACCCCAAAATGAACCACAACAAGTTTACTATAGTGGCCATAGACATCAACATTGCATGCACACTATAATCATCATAGACAATACAAATTAATACATTGCGATATGTACATAGTGGCTTTCTTGGACACCAAACCGATGCCCAAATATTTAATTCCTTACCAAACATTGGCCCTAATGAACTGCTTCCGTTTCCTGATGAATGTACTTTACTTGGTGACAAGATTTTCCCGAACCGATACCCTTTGATGACGAGTGTAGGACAAAAGCCCCCCCCCCCCCCCCCCCCCCCCCGGACATTAGCCCCTAGGAAAAACAGAAACTGTTTATTTATATATTGTTATTTTATCTCTGAAATTTAGAGAAAAATTGTGTGGAAAATGAAAGTCCTTGGTTCAATGTCAGTGTAGCATTATATGTCTGTGGTCAAACATCATAATTTAATTTTTTTATATTATCAAGTTAGCTGAAAATTTCAGGAAAGTTCTCCAGGATGAACAAATTGTTACTGATTACACATAATTTCTGACCTCCTAATATATTACAAATATTGATAATCAAAGAAATGCCTACAAAAGCAATAAACATTTCATACCTATTTGCAGTGTCTCAAATTATAATATAATACTTGTACCTAACCAAACATGTGGTACTGTGTTGTAATAATTTTAATTTTAGGAATGATTTTTTGTCCGTACCTCTTTGATGACACCAGACCGGAAATAGCGCGGCAACCTGCACATCACCAACAATTATCCCGGAAATTTAATCAAATCCATAGTACCTATAGAGTAACAGTTGAACATGTAATACGTGAAGTAAAATTGTATAGAGCGATAGGGACACTTTGGCGCCATCCACGTTATAAAATTCGACAAACTGTAGACATCTGTGCAGCTATGGCATACAGACGAAAAAAACTGTTTTCGTAAAAGAAAACCCAAGCTTGACACCAACGTTCTGTCGTAGATCCATATGGTTTAGTGCACGTGATAGTTACCGATTGATCAGACACTACAGTACAATTATGTTACCGTGCACGCTCTGAGTCTATATATGTCTCTGGTCTAAGTGACAATTTGCTGTTATTATACTGTCAACTTTATTAACATAATTCTCCTTATACATAGAAAATATAAAAGACATTTGTTACCTATATAACGTAAAGGAGGACAATTTTTTTTTTTTTTTTTTTTTTAAACACTATCACTTCTTATTTCAGAAAATCATTATGTATCATAATATAGCCAAAGACTGTAGTATCCAGGCATACATGATAATTATTCGTATGTGTGTCTCGGATATACACATTTACTAATGTAATTTAGGAAAACCTCATTTTATACTTTGTGTTAATTGACTTATATGTAATGTGGAAATATTCTATTCTGACGAACACCACGTGTTTGTTTACTTTTTATTTTGATACGACCCCCAGAAACTACCTAGTACGTCTCCGTCTCCGCGCACGTAGTCCGCGTACGTCTATAACTGGAGATGTCTATTTACCGCTGATTGTCCAACATGTTCGGGCGACCTCATATCGTAATAGTGAATTAGAAATCTTCCGAACGAACAGTCACGTGACAAATCTGGCGGGAAAGAGCTCATTGTGTACACTGTAAACACGTTGCTGTACTTTTCGCCATGGATGTTGCCGAACAAGCTGTCAGGACTAACCAAGTGAAGGATCAAGTCGGCGAAAGATGCCAGAAACTATTTCAAGATTTTTTGGAAGAGTAAGCAATATAGTTTGATTACTTTGTTATTTAGTTCGAAAAAAAATATGATGCACCATTCACCAACCACCATGAGCCAGCTGTACGTACCAGGCAAAGTTTTTACATTTTGAAGCATCAAGTTGGTTTTCATATACTACCTTACTATCAAGTGATAGTATTAGTTCGAAATCTAAAATTAACAAGCATGTTGCTACAATCGAAATACCGGAACGGCCAAATTTAACCCAACCGATACAGCAGCACTAGTAAACAGTGCTAACTAGAACGTGTGGAGCATTCGTAGAACGAATATTCATACCATGCTTATAACTGCTCTTCGGCAGGGTATGAAGTCCCTCCTATTGCCGATAATGTAGCAAACCCCGATGTAATTCATATCGGGCAGTATACATTAGTTATTATAATGTTCTCGGATGAAAAACATGCCCTAAGTTGATGATTCTGGTATAGGCCTACGTATCTATTATCAATATTCAATCCACAAACCTGCACAAATACATCATTTCTTTGACAATAAATGATAAAATCCAAAACCAGCAAGACACGCACGGAGATATCAGTTTAAACATACCACCATCTTTGATACAAATGTAAGGTCAATTTCCTTATATAAGGAAATCAAAATAAATTGATTCTAATAAGATTTCTCGCGATAATTTGACAGATAAGCAGATTCAGAGTTATATACCTCGGTGAACAAGGTCAAACATTCTGAAATTGAATAATGCACTTTCTTCATAACCCTTACAAAAAAGTGAAAAAAAACCTTGTTAAATGTCTCTGATAATGTTTTTTTATCGTAGTAGCTTCATCCACATGGTCATGCATGTCAACCATATTTGAATTAGCATCCTCACAAGATCTAGAGTTCTCCGCAAAGTATGGCGGATACGGAAACTCCGAGTAGTCTATTGAAATGTGCAAATTAAAGATTTTCAGAAGTGACAGTAGGCTATTACATTGCCGTCCAGAGCTACATTATTGCAACTAAGGGACTCATTTCTATTGATGTATTGTGTCTGATGTTTTACCTTCATGTACTACTGTTTTGGTGCGTTGTAAAAGTCTGTGATCCATGCATGCATGTTTCCTGTTATGCCATAATATGCACGTTTGTACTGCAGGCATTTATGTAGGACTTTGTCGAAAGCTTTGGCGAGGTCCATGGTGATAATGTCTGTCTGTTTGTTATTGTTGTTATGTTGTGTGAGGTCGTGTGTAAATGTGCCGAGCTGAGTTTCACATGACCTGGATGATCTAAAGTCATGTTGAAGGTTGTATTATAGTATATTGTTGTTCTCCAGGAGTGTCATTGTGGCGCTAGTGATCATATGTTCCATGAGTTTACATGTGAATGAGTCTGTAGTTGGTGGGGTAGTATCTGTCGCTTTTTTTGTACAATAGGTTTATGTTGGCATGTTTTCAGTCTGTTGGCAGGGTACCTGATGTAAGTGATGTTATGTCTCGTAGTTCTATGAGTATTTTGCCGTGTATACGTCTTCCAGGCCCTGTTGCTTTGTGTGGGTTTATGTTGCTGAGGAGTTTTTCTACTCCTTGTTGTGTGATGTGAATCTCTGGCATGATGATATGGTATGAGGTGAAGGTCCTTTGTTTGGTATATATATTATATGGGTCAGTCTTGTTCAGTTGTGAAGGCAGATTTGAATTGTTGGTTTAACTATGTTTGCCTTACATGTTGTGTCTGTCATTAGTTGTCAGTCTTTAACCTGAATTAATGTCATTGTGGATTTTAACTCTGGTTGCATTGATAACCAGATACAAGCACAGGGGTCGACATTAAGGCTTGTCCGCTTGTCCGGTACCAGACTAAATTGTTGTCGGACATGTGAATGTATCAAAACACTTGTCCGATGGGACAAGTAACAAATGTTGTCTTCATGTTGTTTATTTATATTCTAAAATCAACATTCACAAGACTTCACCTTATACATATGATAAAAAAGAAACGAAAATTCGGAACACTATGCAGATGATAACTAAACTTTCCATGTTTTTCGAAAATATTCAATCAGCCCCGTTGGTGTCTTTGAATTGAATATGCATATTGGGGAATATGAATAAAAGAGTAGAGGGAAATTGTAAGTGAATATGAAGGACTTAAGTGGCGACAGATGCTGATACTATCAGGCTCGCTATTTATTGTAAGATTTAGCAAATATAGTATTTCAGATATTTATGCACTATTGCATTTCTACAATTATGTTCATGTTTTAGTCTAGTTTAGTTTCTGTAAATCGAAAATAGGCAGTCAGTAGCATTTTTTTTTCTTCATTATGTAACTTGGACAAAACACCAATAAATATCAGTAATATAGTTGTCATTGCACTGTTATCGTTTTAATGCATGACACACAATCATTGAAAAAACATCATTAAACTTAATTGAAAATGTTCAAGTGGGACAAGTGATAATTCCATTCGGACAAGTGAATATAAATGTTACTTGGACAAGTGCAGAAAAAAGTTGATGTTGACCCCTGTAAGCACCAGTGGTTGTCACAAATAGATGGGTGTTTTTACCTTAATAATATTTATTTTTTTACAAAGATTTTCAGTGGACGGCGAACAGAAATACTTGTCGGAAGTGCAGGAATTAATTAGACCAGAAAGAAACACACTCACAGTCAGCTTCGAAGATGTCGAAAAGTTCAACCAACAGCTGTCTACTACAGTTCTGGAGGAATACTACAGGTTTGATATAGATCGTTGTTCAAAACTAAGACTAATGCTTTCATTTGATATAATGTGCTGTAAACATCCAAGTGTTAAGTGCTACAGTGCTAACTCGATCCATTAACTGTAATATCCTCTGTAATGTAATCATAAAAATTCAGTTTTGATGAAATGATCATAATTTTCATATAATTTTGATTACGTATATATGATAAATTTATGAAAAGAACTCTACATTATTACCTAAAATGGTTTTGTCAATATGTATGTAAAATATTCTCCTTGTGCACAAATGTAAACATGAAATTGCAGTGATTAAGTAATTAGAGGTAGTTAAATTTTATTGAAATCATATTACAACAAAAAAGTCTTTATTCTGCAAATTTTATTGAAAATTATATCTTGTTTTTCAGAATATATCCATTTCTCTGTCGTGCCGTCCGAAATTATGCAAAAGATTGGGGTCAGATACCCCCTGCAAAGGAGTTTTATGTCAGTTTCACAGATGTCCCAACCAGACTGAAGTAAGTTTCAGGCAATGCTTTTATCATATTTTTACAGTAAGTCAAGCAGGCAAAGGAGTATTCTTAGGGTAGGGATCCACTGTTCTGGACAGAAAGCACAGTAGAACGACAATGGAATGCAGTAGAACAAAACAACTACTTTAAAACATGTTCCAAGCAACTGTGCCTTCTGGAATTATGTGTTAACCCTTTGCCACATGTAAGCGTCTCAGGACGCCTTTGCTCCCTTGTCACATTTAAGCACTTTTGGGCGCCCCCGCACCATTCCCATGTAAGCGCTTCTGGACGGCTCGACACGACCTCGGTGCAAGCGACTACGCCATTTTGACTTATTTTTGCTGCTGCATATACAGTCGAACCTGTCTATAAAGGACACCTAAGGGACAAGACAAAAGTGTCCTTTATAGAGAGGTGTCCTTTATATAGAGGTTCAATGAGTTATGTCCCTGATAAACGAAGAAACAAATCAAAGTCTGTTTATAGTACACTATATGTCTCCTGATTTATTATATTTAAACACTTAAACAAATGAATAAAAGACAAATAATCAAAGATAAATGCTTATTTAATTAATTTTCAATCATTCATCTGACACAAAAATTGAAGTTGATATTTTTGATAATTTATATTAAACCTATATATAGTTTCAAAAAAAATATCTTCACAATATCATACTATACTGAATAGCTATTCAGACAAATACTCAACGTAGTCAAAAATGTAAAGGTAATGTTTATCATAGTAAAACAATTTTCATTAATCCTCAATATTTTGAAAAATAAATATGTTTGAAATATCTTTTCTATTACAACATTAACTCTTTATAAATGAAAGTGCATTTTCCTCTGATAATTATAATCCCTAAGCATTTATTTTGAGACCTATTTTCTGAAATCCATGTAGGGATTTAATTTAATAAATACCGTTTTCTGGTTCAGTCAATTAGTATAGTGTATACAAAGACACTCGGAACTCTTCAGCTGTTCTTAATATGTTACGTAGTCATATTCCGTGGAGTTCCGAGTGTGAGAAAATGGCGGCTGACAACCATGTGCCTGCCCTGTCAGATTTGCATACGGTTGATTTTGTAAGTAAAACAATTATGACAGACATAACTATTGCTTTGTCCCTCTTTTTTATTGGTCTTGATAATGATTTAATTACCCCCTGACCATTCTTGTTGTCTAGGCTATGGTTGAATGGCTAAGCTTAGCTGTCACCGGTGGGGTTGAGTAAACAAACACCTCTGCCGATGGCAATCGGTCACTCTCTTGTAATTACTGCCCATTGTTACAGCAACTTACAGGTAACAGGACAATTAGTGACTGATGAAGTGGCTTCCCAAGTTATCATTGCTGCCAGGGGAGTTGAGTAATTGGGGCTCTGCTTGTTATTTAGAAACGTTTTACACACAAATATCAACACAGCTATGGTTTGACGTGTCCGTTATACGGAATTTTTAACAACTTTACAGACAAAAATAAGTGTCCGCTGTCCGCATTAGGAAGGTGTCCGCTATATACATGATATTTATATAGTGATTTTCATTGGGGATTCCTGAAAGTGTCCGTTATGGACAGGTGTCCGTTATATAAGGGTGTCCGCTATTACAAGTTTGACTGTATTGCATGACTAAATAGTGCCCCCTGCTTTCAGACTACACAATCTAAATAAAAGAAATATCCAACTTTCCAACCAATGAAGAATCTGCATACGCTCACTATAAATAGTTTTTGTAACATTTTCCGGGAGATTTTCAAGTAACAAATCATTAAACGGCCTGACAACGGAGATTTCTAAT
>NW_022982280.1:0-4889 GCF_902652985.1 Pecten maximus
CAGGCAGCCATCTTGGATTTTGACAATTGAAGTTTGTTATCACTATTTCTAAGAAAGTATATAGGGGATCTTTCTGAACTTTCATATGTAGGTTTCCCTTGGTGCCTAGTTATGCATATTGCGTTTTGAGACCAATCGGATAACAACATGGCCGACAGGCAGCCATCTTGGATTTTGACAATTGAAGTCTGTTATCGCTATTTCTGAGAATGTACTGAATGGATCTTACTGAAATTTCATATGTAATTTTCCCTTGGTGCCTAGTTATGCATATTGCGTTTTGAGACCAATCAGAAAACAATATGGCCGACAGGCAGCCATCTTGGATTTTGACAATTAATGTTTGTTATCATTATTTCTGAGAAAGTATATAGGGGATCTTTCTGAAATTTCATATGTAGGTTTCCCTTGGTGCCTTAGTTATGCATATTGCGTTTTGAGATCAATCAGAAAACAACATGGCCGACAGGCAGCCATCTTGGATTTTGACAATTGAAGTTTGTTATCACTATTTCTGAGAAAGTACTGAAGGGATTTTTCTCAAATTTCATATGTAGGTTTCCCTTGGTGCCTAGTTATGCATAATGCGTTTTGAGACCAATCGGATAACAACATGGCCGACAGGCAGCCATCTTGGATTTTGACAATTGAAGTTTGTTATCGCTATTTCTCAGAAAGTACTGAAGGGATCTTTCTCAAATTTCATATGTAGGTTCCCCTTGGTGCCTAGTTATGCATATTGCATTTTGAGACCAATCGGAAAACAACATGGCCGACAGGCAGCCATCTTAGACTTTGACAATTGAAGTTTGTTATCGCTATTTCTGAGAATGTACTGAATGGATCTTACTGAAATTTCATATGTAATTTTCCCTTGGTGCCTAGTTTTGCATATTGCGTTTTGAGACCAATCAGAAAACAACATGGCCGACAGGCAGCCATCTTGGATTTTGACAATTGATGTTTGTTATCATTATTTCTGAGAGGGGATCTTTCTGAAATTTCATATGTAGGTTTCCCTTGGTGCCTAGTTATGCATATTGCGTTTTGAGACCAATATGAAAACAACATGGCCGACAGGCAGCCATCTTGGATTTTGACAATTGATGTTTGTTATCACTATTTCTGAGAAAGTATATAGGGGATCTTTCTGAAATTTCATATGTAGGTTTCCCTTGGTGCCTTAGTTATGCATATTGCGTTTTGAGATCAATCAGAAAACAACATGGCCGACAGGCAGCCATCTTGGATTTTGACAATTGAAGTTTGTTATCACTATTTCTAAGAAAGTATATAGGGGATCTTTCTGAACTTTCATATGTAGGTTTCCCTTGGTGCCTAGTTATGCATATTGCGTTTTGAGACCAATCGGATAACAACATGGCCGACAGGCAACCATCTTGGATTTTGACAATTGAAGTCTGTTATCGCTATTTCTGAGAATGTACTGAATGGATCTTACTGAAATTTCATATGTAATTTTCCCTTGGTGCCTAGTTATGCATATTGCGTTTTGAGACCAATCAGAAAACAATATGGCCGACAGGCAGCCATCTTGGATTTTGACAATTAATGTTTGTTATCATTATTTCTGAGAAAGTATATAGGGGATCTTTCTGAAATTTCATATGTAGGTTTCCCTTGGTGCCTTAGTTATGCATATTGCGTTTTGAGATCAATCAGAAAACAACATGGCCGACAGGCAGCTATCTTGGATTTTGACAATTGAAGTTTGTTATCACTATTTCTGAGAAAGTACTGAAGGGATTTTTCTCAAATTTCATATGTAGGTTTCCCTTGGTGCCTAGTTATGCATAATGCGTTTTGAGACCAATCGGATAACAACATGGCCGACAGGCAGCCATCTTGGATTTTGACAATTGAAGTTTGTTATCGCTATTTCTCAGAAAGTACTGAAGGGATCTTTCTCAAATTTCATATGTAGGTTCCCCTTGGTGCCTAGTTATGCATATTGCATTTTGAGACCAATCGGAAAACAACATGGCCGACAGGCAGCCATCTTAGACTTTGACAATTGAAGTTTGTTATCGCTATTTCTGAGAATGTACTGAATGGATCTTACTGAAATTTCATATGTAATTTTCCCTTGGTGCCTAGTTTTGCATATTGCGTTTTGAGACCAATCAGAAAACAACATGGCCGACAGGCAGCAATCTTGGATTTTGACAATTGATGTTTGTTATCATTATTTCTGAGAGGGGATCTTTCTGAAATTTCATATGTAGGTTTCCCTTGGTGCCTAGTTATGCATATTGCGTTTTGAGACCAATATGAAAACAACATGGCCGACAGGCAGCCATCTTGGATTTTGACAATTGATGTTTGTTATCACTATTTCTGAGAAAGTATATAGGGGATCTTTCTGAAATTTCATATGTAGGTTTCCCTTGGTGCTTAGTTATGCATATTGCGTTTTGAGATCAATCAGAAAACAACATGGCCGACAGGCAGCCATCTTGGATTTTGACAATTGAAGTTTGTTATCGCTATTTCTGAGAAAGTACTGAAGGGATTTTTCTCACATTTCATATGTAGGTTCCCCTTGGTGCCTAGTTATGCATATTGCGTTTTGAGGCCAATCGGATAACAACATGGCCGACAGGCAACCATCTTGGATTTTGACAATTGAAGTTTGTTATCGCTATTTCTGAGAATGTACTGAATGGATCTTTCTGAAATTTCATATGTAAGTTTCCCTTGGTGCCTAGTTATGCATATTGCATTTTGAGACCAATAAGAAAACAACATGGCCGACAGGCAGCCATCTTGGATTTTGACAATTGAAGTTTGTTATCACTATTTCTAAGAAAGTATATAGGGGATCTTTCTGAACTTTCATATGTAGGTTTCCCTTGGTGCCTAGTTATGCATATTGCGTTTTTAGACCAATCGGATAACAACATGGCCGACAGGCAACCATCTTGGATTTTGACAATTGAAGTCTGTTATCGCTATTTCTGAGAATGTACTGAATGGATCTTACTGAAATTTCATATGTAATTTTCCCTTGGTGCCTAGTTATGCATATTGCGTTTTGAGACCAATCAGAAAACAATATGGCCGACAGGCAGCCATCTTGGATTTTGACAATTAATGTTTGTTATCATTATTTCTGAGAAAGTATATAGGGGATCTTTCTGAAATTTCATATGTAGGTTTCCCTTGGTGCCTTAGTTATGCATATTGCGTTTTGAGATCAATCAGAAAACAACATGGCCGACAGGCAGCCATCTTGGATTTTGACAATTGAAGTTTGTTATCACTATTTCTGAGAAAGTACTGAAGGGATTTTTCTCAAATTTCATATGTAGGTTTCCCTTGGTGCCTAGTTATGCATAATGCGTTTTGAGACCAATCGGATAACAACATGGCCGACAGGCAGCCATCTTGGATTTTGACAATTGAAGTTTGTTATCGCTATTTCTCAGAAAGTACTGAAGGGATCTTTCTCAAATTTCATATGTAGGTTCCCCTTGGTGCCTAGTTATGCATATTGCATTTTGAGACCAATAAGAAAACAACATGGCCGACAGGCAGCCATCTTGGATTTTGACAATTGAAGTTTGTTATCACTATTTCTAAGAAAGTATATAGGGGATCTTTCTGAACTTTCATATGTAGGTTTCCCTTGGTGCCTAGTTATGCATATTGCGTTTTGAGACCAATCGGATAACAACATGGCCGACAGGCAACCATCTTGGATTTTGACAATTGAAGTCTGTTATCGCTATTTCTGAGAATGTACTGAATGGATCTTACTGAAATTTCATATGTAATTTTCCCTTGGTGCCTAGTTATGCATATTGCGTTTTGAGACCAATCAGAAAACAATATGGCCGACAGGCAGCCATCTTGGATTTTGACAATTAATGTTTGTTATCATTATTTCTGAGAAAGTATATAGGGGATCTTTCTGAAATTTCATATGTAGGTTTCCCTTGGTGCCTTAGTTATGCATATTGCGTTTTGAGATCAATCAGAAAACAACATGGCCGACAGGCAGCCATCTTGGATTTTGACAATTGAAGTTTGTTATCACTATTTCTGAGAAAGTACTGAAGGGATTTTTCTCAAATTTCATATGTAGGTTTCCCTTGGTGCCTAGTTATGCATAATGCGTTTTGAGACCAATCGGATAACAACATGGCCGACAGGCAGCCATCTTGGATTTTGACAATTGAAGTTTGTTATCGCTATTTCTCAGAAAGTACTGAAGGGATCTTTCTCAAATTTCATATGTAGGTTCCCCTTGGTGCCTAGTTATGCATATTGCATTTTGAGACCAATCGGAAAACAACATGGCCGACAGGCAGCCATCTTAGACTTTGACAATTGAAGTTTGTTATCGCTATTTCTGAGAATGTACTGAATGGATCTTACTGAAATTTCATATGTAATTTTCCCTTGGTGCCTAGTTTTGCATATTGCGTTTTGAGACCAATCAGAAAACAACATGGCCGACAGGCAGCAATCTTAGACTTTGACAATTGAAGTTTGTTATCGCTATTTCTGAGAATGTACTGAATGGATCTTACTGAAATTTCATATGTAATTTTCCCTTGGTGCCTAGTTTTGCATATTGCGTTTTGAGACCAATCAGAAAACAACATGGCCGACAGGCAGCAATCTTGGATTTTGACAATTGATGTTTGTTATCATTATTTCTGAGAGGGGATCTTTCTGAAATTTCATATGTAGGTTTCCCTTGGTGCCTAGTTATGCATATTGGCGTTTTGAGACCAAAAAAATGAAACAAACCCAAATTTTGGCCGAAAAAAGGCAGGCCAAAAAACTTTTGGGGGGAACAAATGTTTGTTTCACTATTTCGTTTTAGAGGGGATTCTTTCTGGAAAAAAATTTTTTTGGTT
>NW_022982281.1:0-4891 GCF_902652985.1 Pecten maximus
AAGTCTAGTTCAGATGGGCGACCCATACCGTTTTTCCAAAAACCTTTCAAATTGCCCGTTTTAAAGTAAAACCCCAAACCCCAAAAATATATGTGATTTAAAAAAAAAAAGATTATATCGTTGGCTAAACAAAATCTAGATGAAAAACAGTACCATACGGCTTTGTAGAATAAATCAAAATAAATTGAAGTTTTAAATATCTTTTATATTTTTATCATGTACGAGTCCGCCGAACACCCGCAACATCAAACACATCCCTAATGCTAAGTACACGAGCGCCCGAGTCCCGTGAAAATAATTCTTAAAAACAAGCATATCTGGAAAGTGAAATTGAAAAGGAATTAAATTTTCCTTGTTTTTGTCTGAAGTCACAATAAATTTACACATGTCATCGATCCTCACGCGAACACGAACTTGTATGTATTTTGTAGGTATGTATGGCGCGTGTCTGTACCTCGTATGTCAATTTTGTCACGCGCAAACATATATATGTAATAGGTACAGTTGGTACGATCTAAAGGGTTCACGGAAGGCCTCAAAAGTGAGGGCAAGATTTTAGAGATTAGAGATGGATGAAGGGTGTTTAGATTTCATAAAAGCAACCATTTTTCAACCTTTTAGCTGAGTGACTGCAATAAGCAAGAAAAAATAAAACGCCGTGTACGAATGTTTATGGAAGTTCCTTCTATTGCTCCCAATTATTAAATGCGGTTTTAGACTAAACCAATATTGCCGAAAGGTTACCTGCGATTTTAACTTACGGGGGAACGAGGCTGATAGATTGCGTACGTTCCGGTACAGGAGACTACGATTTACGATCCCTTCAAGTAGGTATACTGTTGTTCTAAATATAGATATTTCGCATTCCAGCATTTTTGTCTTGTTAGGGATTTCTTCCCCGTCCCCCGGTTGGATTAACTATCTAATAGCATTTGAAAGGGGTCATTAGTTCAGTTGTTGCAAATACGACTCGATCTGGGGCGAAAAAAAACACATAAACTTGTACATTGTTGCTGAATAATCACTTGAAATCACAAGACGGTTTTTTCGTCTAAAAGTCCTCACTTTTCTCCTTAATCCCCAAAAGTCAGACACTAAAAAAATAATTCACGTCAGTTACGATGAAAGTAAATAAACGATTTGCAGGTAATAGGTAAATTATGTCAATTAATACTTTGTATAAATGCGCCACGCAGGGGAGTAGTTAATTGTTTGGCATTTCGTCGGTGTTATATGAATTAGGACATTTAAGTCTTTTCTCAGGCGTTTTATGAGATCCGCTAAATAAGAAAACAATAAAGACGTAATATTTCATTGAACGGTTGTATTCCGTAAGGGTCGGTAGCTCGTTACATAACATTCAAGAGAAGAACATGATTAGAAGAGAAGAAAGTTTTAAAAGAAGAAAAAAGGGCTTTTTGGGTTTTGTGAATTATTTAAAGCGTCGATGGTTCGTAGCAAACCTCACTCAACGTTTGATATCTTTGTCCTGAATCGCAAAATAAACTGACCCGCAAAACTTCCCGATAAGTTGACAAAATACCCGAAGTGTTTCAGAGGCTCAATTACAAAAGAAGTAAACAAGAAAATAAAAGGTTACCGCGGGCCGTGTTTTTTGGATGCGAGCCGCGTAAGATAAACTTAGGCTTTGTCCTTGCCGATCCAATAAACATTACTCAATATAAGGACACCGGACATCCTTTCTGTTAATACCAGGGCGCCATTGTGTGAGATCTACCCCCGACTTTAACGGGTCAAGTTCCTAATAGGGCCCGGGATCGTTTCGCTATACTTATGTGGTCATTTCCGCCTACCACGCCCCTTCTCTCCCGCCCATCCCGGAAAAAAGCTGACCCACTACCCTACATGCCAAGTCGTGGTATTTCCTGTTTGGGGGGGTAACATGTATACCTGACCAAACGCGCGCAAACTCATTTACCGGAATTACCTCAGTATAAAACGGAAATGACTAATATTTTTGGAGACAAATAATTCATCAAACAAAATCCCAAATATCATTTTGGATCAAGATTGAGCAGATGCCCTTTTGTATGGTCGATACTTTGTGAAATGTGGTATCGCGGCAACTCCAGAACAAACAAAAAATCATTTGTAGAAGAAAAAAAGAGATTACGTTTTTCACCACGCTCTATAGGCAGTTTTTCAGTTTATTACTCTGTCAGAACAAAAAGTGGGCGCTATGTAATTTATCGAACTGTATACCTTTTACGCTGTCTTGAGCAGATTTCAATCTCTTTAGAATCGGTATCGAAACCAGGTCTAATGAATCGTGAGGAGTTATCGGGCCCTCAACTTCTACTTTTACACTTTCCTTTAGACGCTTCTAAAGAATGAATAATATCAACTCCACACTTTATCAAAAAGTCGTATTCAACATTAATTCCCTGTCCGCGATAGCCCATGGGGCCCGTTGTCGGTATATTGATTTTCGTGTTATGTACATACGTCTTACAAACTTAACACGCTCAAGATATGCATGGGCCGTCCCTTACACGCTTGACTTGTGACGGGTTCTTTTAATAGACATACAAGTACGTCCAAGACATTTCTGACGGCTTGCACGGCGAGACATCGGCGATCGACATTTTCCACCCTGTACCCTTATAGGATTTGAATGTATCTCCGTGGGCTCGCGTTGGCCGATCGCAGGGCCCATATAATTCACAATCCACGAACATTATTGGAACAGGACGCTGTAGATAGCTAGGGCTCGAGAATGCGTGAGTTAAGTTCAAGTACAGAACGTTTTCCTTATCCCGGCACGGTCTGTAATAATAACTTTAAGACCCCACTTCCTCTTTGGGGATTCGAAGGCTCAGGGCCAATTTCGAGTGGAAAATAGTTTTAGCACAACAAAAAACAAACGCACGGCATATTTTAAATGAATACAGCAGCCCTTATCAATATCTGCTAACTAACTATGACATTGACCATTCAAGAGTTCCATTTCTTAAAAACCTAAATCTTTCAAAATATTTTGATGTCAATTTATTCATTAAGTTTGGTCAATAGGGTTAAACGTCGTTTTTACTGCCATTGTGCAATTGTACAAGGATGGTTTGGTAATAATTGAATGGTCTACATTGGCAAGATTTGTCTCAAATACAAGTAGTTTCTAAAGAGGATTTGGAAAAACTACAGACAGGAATATCCCGGCCTTTAAAGGGTGGCACATTTTGAAAGAAATTTTTAGGTTGGTAAAAATGACTTATTTTTAATACATTAAATTTGAAGTGTTACTACAACAAACGAAGTCATGTTTGTATATAAAATTAACATGCATTACTCTATAAACAGAGACAGCGAAGGGCATTCGACCGGGTTTCAATGACAAGTTTATATGCAATTCCTTGAAGTATTGCCTTTACGATTTTTCTTCCTCAAAAGTCAAAAGGTATTTAGTTACAAATATACGTAAAAACTTTAAAAGATGGAAATTCTTGCCCCTCGTGACATTAATTTAAAAAAAAATACGTGGATTCCCCGGAAGTTGAGTTTTCGAGTCCTATGTTTTCTTTGTCCGCTAACAGGAAAAGGCATTCTTACCTTAACCAATGCCCTGGTATGTGTATGTTTCTTTTCTCCGTTGGCATTGTAAAGCGAGAATCACCCGCTTTGATCCTTAAACAATACAAAATTTAACTAAATAGCTATCTAATTATCTTTAATACTAAATGATTATTCGCCCTGATGTGTTACGTAGGACACACAAAAATGAGCATGTGCTATTAATTCATATACATAATGTAACAAGTCCAATCTAGGCTGTGTATTCTAGATTGATAGATTGACAAGCAATCAAATGGACGAGTATTCCGCACAAAATGTGACACATCTATCATAGACGATACAAAATTGAATTTCGTTCGTAATTTGTGGTTCAAGGGCGTCTAAGCAAACTTAACGGGCCTAAGACACGGTAAACTATTCATTTAGTTAGAATTTACTGCCGACTTATTCAAACTCAATGATTGACACCACTTTCCTAGAATTCCAGAAACGGTTTACTTCCAATATCACATATCCGTATTCAACAACTGCGCTGCTCATACTAAAGAGTATTTTATTTTTACCCGGAAGCAACGCTTTCCACTAAAACGTTCAATGCATTTACAATTTAAGGTCGAAATCAATTTTACCTACTATTTGACTTGGTTCTCTTAAAAAAACCAATAATGTACATTTTCTGAAGGCTTTAAATCGTCTGAACTGACAGATTTAAGAAGAGTCCATCATTACGTGTTTTCCGGGCACCTGCGTCAGACTTCAGCTTACGGCGATAGTTTGAGTGGAGAGGGCTTCATTCTATCTCTCGGCTTTAATGAAACCCAATGAAGAGAAATTGGCGAAGATTAAAAATGAAAGCGTTTTTGTTTGTTCAGCTAATACCTGATGTCGTTATCAGCGCGGAAATTCTTCTAATCGAAAACTGGATGCCTATTCCGAGACGTATTCTTTGATTATCAGGCTTTCGACACCCAACAAGTTTGTGTGAAAGATAGTATTATAAATGAGACGTCGCATGTACGCACTCTGTCAGCTGATTAACTTTAAAAGAGGGTAGGTAAGTTAGTTACCCCCGGGAATCCGTTGTCACCTTATTCCCCGGCCACACGTGACCATGATCTCCTCGTAATCCCTGTGGAAAGCTCGCGATAGGAAACGGAACACCCGTTGCCCGAACACGGGTAAAAGCACGGCTTTAAATCTCTAATTTCGGGATAACATTGTACTCCCAAGTTTCATCAAATCCCTCTGCATCAAAGGGTTTTAGAAACGTTATGCCAGAGCTATGTGGAAACACCGCTTTCTGTTATGAGTCATATCACACGGCCCGATGTGGCCTGTCTCTTTACATTATAATGTCGCG
>NW_022982282.1:0-4901 GCF_902652985.1 Pecten maximus
AATCACTAAAATCATGTTAATACATGAAAAAGGCAGTTCATTATTAACTAGTTAATACAGCATAATTGCAGCATGGTACGTTTGATCTAAATGGCAAGTTAATACAGCATGGTCAGCTGGTACGATCCTATCTAAAATGCCAAAGTTATTGCAGCATGGTGCAGCATGATGCATTTCATATGATAAATTTACTAAGTCCACACAGCATGATGCAGCATGATATAATTCAATATCCAAACTGGCAAAGTTATTGCAGCATGGTTTGCAGCATGGTACATATCCTGTCTAAAATGAATCAAAGTTATTGCAGCATGGTTGCAGCATGATACGTGCATATGATAAATTAACTAAGTCGACAAAGCATGATTGCAGCATGATAGAGTTCAGATATTCAATTAACCCTCAATTTTAAAGCATGGTTGCAGTACTGCTGTACAGAAGCATGGTACCATGCTGCTATGGCAGCACATGCTGCAATCATGCTGTGAAACTAGCAGCATGATGCCAGCATAAAGCAAGCATGATTGCAGCATATGCTGCATTGCAGTCCATGCTGCAAATTGATAAGGGTGTTTTACATCTTAAACATAACTGATGTTCCTGGAATGGATATGTTTTACACTCTTCTGTTTACACATTTACCAGGTCATATTAGACAAATAGTTGACCTGAAACTTTCATTGCTTTGTTTATTTGTTCCTTTCTTTAAAGGTATTTTCATTCTTATGTAATCCTTATAAAGTAATACATGCTGAGAAATATTCCTTTCACCCTGCTGCATTTAGGCTCCAAATAATTGATACCTTCATTGAAAAATGACTTACATGTATTTCTAATGGAAGGCTGATCTTTGTCTATATACACTTGAAATTCCAGTGTTCCAGTTTGGCAGGAGACCTTGTCACTTTAGAAGGATGGAGTCAAGAATAACCTAATGGTAAATAAAACAAGAGGCCCATGGGGCCTGCATCGCTCACCTGGTTGGATTAGGCCAAATGTCAAAATAATGTTCATATTCAATTTGTTTTATTTGTAAATCTCTAACAATGCTATATATGTTATAGTGTGGTAATCCAAACTGCCTTTAAAGATTAATGACGTCCAGACTCTCTAAGGTCTGAAAGACCTCAAGAATTGCTTTTAGAACATGCATTCATCACTTTATGACTAGTAGCGATTCAAAGGAAATTACCTCTATTTCACCTATTGGGCCCCGCCCCTTTGGCCCCTCTGGGGTCAGAATCACCATTTATGCCAAAATCTGTTCCCCTTCCCCCCAAGGATGTTTCTGACAAATGGGGTTCAAATTCCATTCATAACTTATGACAAGTAGCGAGAATTACCTCTATTTCCCCTATTGGGCCCCGCCCTTTTGGCCCCTCGTGGATCAGAGTCACCATTTATGCAAAATCTGTTCCCCTTCCCCATGGATGTTTCTGACCAAATTGGGTTCAAATCCATTCATAACTTTATGACTAGTAGCGATTTAAAGGAATTACCTCTATTTCCCCTATTGGGCCCGCCCCTTTGGCCCCTTGGGGGTCAGAGTCACCATTTATGCAAAATCTGTTCCCCTTCCTCAAGGATGTTTCTTGACCAAATTGGGGTTCAAATCCATTCGATAACTTATGACTAGTAGCGATTTAAGGAATTACCCTCTAGTTTCCCTATTAGGCCCCGCCCCTTTGGCCCCTCGGGGGTCAGAGTCACCATTTATGCAAAATCTGTTCCCCTTCCCCAAGGATGTTTCTGACCAAATTGGGTTCAAATCCATTCATAACTTTATGACTAGTAGCGATTTAAAAGAATTACCTCTATTTCCCCATTAGGTGCCCCGCCCCTTTGGCCCTTGGGGGTCAGAGTCACCATTTAATGCAAAATCTGGTTCCCCTTCCCCAAGGATGTTTCTGACCAAATTGGGTTCAAATCCATTCGATAACTTTATGACTAGTAGCGATTTTAAAGGATTACCTCTATTTCCCCTATTAGGCCCCACCCCTTTTAGGCCCTCGAGGGTCAGAGTCACCATTTATGCAAAATCTGTTCCCCTTCCCCAAGGATGTTTCTGACCAAATTAGTTTAAAATCCATTCATAACTTTATGACTAGTAGCGATTTAAAAGGAATTGCCTCTATTTCCCCTATTGGGCCCCACCCCTTCCTTTGGCCCCTCGGGGTCAGTCACCCATTTATGCAAAATCTGTTCCACTTTCCCCAAGAATGTTTCCGACTAAATTCGGTTCAAATCCATCCATACCTTTATGACTAGTAGTGATTTAAAGGAATTACCTCTATTGCCCCTATTGGGCCCCCACCTTGGCCCTCGGGGGTCAGAGTCACCATTTATGCAAAATCTGTTCCCCTTCCTGCAAAGGATGTTTCTGACCAAATTGGGTTCAAATCCATCATAACTTAATAACTAGTAGCGATTTAAAAAGGAATTACCTCTATTTCCCCTATTGGGCCCCGCCTCTTTGGCCCCTCGGGGGTCAGAGTCACCATTTATGCAAAATCTGTTCCCCTTCCCCCAAGAATGTTTCTGACCAAATTGGAATCAAATCCATTCATAACTTTATGACTAGTAGCGATTTAAAGGAATTACCTCTATTTCCCCTATTGGGCCCCGCCCCTTTGGCCCCTTTGGGGTCAGAGCTACCATTTATGCAAAATCTGTTCCCCTTCCCCCAAGGATGTCTCTGACCAAATTGGGTTTAAATCCATTCATAACTTTATGACTAGTAGCGATTTAAAGGAATTACCTCTATTTCCCCTATTGTGCCCCGCCCCTTTGGCACCTTGGGTTCCTTGTACACAACTGGATAATCCACACGTTGTTTGTTCTTTAAACAGACCATCTAAAACTTATTTGTTGTTTTGAAACTTTGTCCGTTACAATGTCTCTTTTTATAATAGAGAGGTGCCTGTTAGTTTATAGCTGCTCTGATGAGTGTTTATTCCAAAAAAGTTTGACGCCTTTACAGGGCCTCGCCACACAAATAGAACATCTCAAGTGATTCACTCAGTAAATTTAAGGTGATCGTCTCCATGTCCAATATTGTCCACATACTACGTTCTGACCACGTTCTATCTGTAACACAAAAGAGCCACAATGTAACAACTAAAAACTCTTTTTGCTTGTATATTAAAATCAACTTCTATTGTTTCTGTTGACCTCTTTTAAAAAGCAAGTAATTACATTGTTGACAAATCATAAAGATATTGGACATGACAAAGATTATTTGGGGGGGGGGGGTATTCAGTCCCATGTTTATTGTTTTATTCCTCTTTGTGGCCAAGCTTGTCGGGGCAGAAAACATTTTTTTTATACCCCCAAATTTAATTTGGGCGAAATCTTTTGGGCTAATTTTGTCTCCTCTCAGACGGCAAAATTTCCCGAGGCTGATGCTATTTCAAAAAGCGATTCTTTCCTTTCACAAACTCTAAGCCCATTTCCTTCAACTATTAAATGTTGACATTAAATTATTATCATAAACTTCCAACATTTCTTTTTTTTAATTTTTTTCTATAAGTCCCAATCAAAAGTACTCTATTTAAAATCAATCTTAACAAAAAAATTTTTCTTACTCATTACCCCTCTGTAAACATTTAATGAAGCTCATAAACATGATGTTTTTAACATGGACTATTTTAGAACTGTTCATAAACCCAAGCTAAATTTTTAACCAAAAAGTTCATGAAACTATCCCCTAACACATTCTGACAAGTTTTACTTTTTTATATAACAACGGTGTACACTTTATGAAAATGCATGAATTTTACAGGTAAACTCGGGGATTGAAATATGTAGGAAACATCTGGGGGTACAGATTGTACTTCTAAAGGTAAATAAAATTGTCTATTCAAATACTTTATTCAGTTTTTAAAGTCACAAAAAAATGCAAAAAATTTGAAACGTCTTGGGAACAATTTCATTTAAATGGTTACCTCCCTTTTATCTTTCTCTTAAGGTTGCACCATGAATTTGTTTTTTGAAAACAAAAAAATACAGCAAATTATTATAAAAAATCATTTTCTAAACCCCTTCATGTAAGTTGTCTCCCCTTGATGTCAGGAGTTTTGGGTTTAATGTCCTTTTTAGTGGGACCGGGGGTGACATGTATTCTTGTTTTTATCAGGTTGGATAAAAAATATCCACGTCATTATAGAATTATATACTCCAAGGAAACTTGGTGTGTTTGTAATTGGTCAATACAAGGCTGACTTTTCAGAGACTTTTGTGTCAGTACTTTTCCCTTTTATAAATTGGTTTTGGTATTGGTTTTAAGTTTATTTTTTTTTTTTTTCCCAAATGTCATACAATATCTTCCGCTGATGTTTGTCCAATAGAGCTGGTAATCTTCATCCCTAACATTAAAAAGATTCTAGTAGTCCCCAATGGTGAAACCTGTGGCTTATAATTTTCCCCCTTCCCCCTTCGCATATATGTGTGCACACCAAAAAGTTCTAGCGGTTATTCCATGAAAGGGTTGTCACAATCTTTAATTACAAAGGACTTGATCTCTAACAAATTTGAGTTTTAGGGGAAATTGGGTCAAGGCCCTGTTCTATTTTTAGAAAATTTTTTTTTTTCTTTAATACGTGTGTCTTTCTTTTACATTTACAGACCAGAACCCTTCAAATCACAAACACCTATTATATCTATATTGAGGTTGGTTTTTTTGGTTTATTTTTTTAACATCCTATTAACCCGGTCATTTAAGGGGTTCCAGGTTTGGAGATGGGGGAAAACCGGGGTCCCAAACAAAAACCACGACCTACGCACGGGAACACAAATGTCCTGTTTTTTTTATATTTTCTCCTAATTTTTTTAAATTTTTTAAAAACCAATTTTTAAAAAATTTTTTAAAAAAATTTTTTTAAATTTTTTTTTCCAAAAGCCAA
>NW_022982283.1:0-4885 GCF_902652985.1 Pecten maximus
TAATTTTTTTGTAATTTCTTCGAACAAATATCATTGATTGAGAGGTAAAAATGCATAAAAATCGCAGAAAAAAAATTATTTAGAAAGTTGTCCGAGAAATTAAAACCTTTCCTATTGGAAAGGAATCTGAAATATCAAACTTGACCCAGATATAGGATTCCACAGTTTGTCGACTTTATAGGGATGTTCCCAGCTTACAAAAAGAGGGGGTTTCATTTCGTCAAACAACCATTTCATTTCCATGTGAAACAACTTTGGAGAATTACAAAGGAGCACTTTTCTGCTCTTCTGTTTCTCTTCCTCAATGAGGGGAGAGTAAAGAAGGTGATTAGATCCTAAAAACAGTGAAAGTGTTGACAAGAAAAGCTTTGAAAGCTTTCCAGGGAATAAACTGATCATGGAAAAAATCAGATCTCTGCAGAAAAGTTTAAATGTAATGTTGATCTCTGGTTGCAAAAGAAATATCCTTTTCACAATTTTGATGATGATGATGATGATGAGATGATGTATTTTAACCAATTTTGTCATGATTTGTTCAGGACACAGTTGCCTTATGTATGGCAAAGACACAAAAATTGGGTTTATAGAAAATTGTCCACGAAAGTACCTCCACTATATATCAACATCAAAATCCACCGCTAACAAAATAGTTATAAAACCTAGTATGAACACATGTATAAACGTTTGGTCAGAGAGTGTGATCTTATGTCGACGTGAAAAGGACCATAGATTATCTGACTATATAGTTAGATTAGACATATGGACAGACATGTTTTTTCTACAGGGATTTATTCGTTGGCTAAGTGGTCAGAATGATGAACAAACTTATGCCACTTGGTAAATGTGCGGTTGTTCAATGGAGCATGCTCTACTGGTTCAGAAACATCATGCCTTATATTTCCTTTCTGTGGGTGTCACACCTGACAATGATACACCGTTTAGTGTAGTGAAGGGTGGGAGTGTACAACTACTGCGTCAACTACTAAAGTATGACGTCATTCCTACAGCGAGGGCAGACAGGACACAATCATTATATTATACTGAGATATCAATGTCCTACACGAGGCGTGTTTGTTTAAGAGAGAAGAGATGGTGACCATGTTGTGTGACACTTACCCAGACTTGGTACATGGGACTGATAACAAGAGACACAGCACGCTCCCCTCTTATGGCACTGACAGGAAACGTTGGTCTATTTCAGACAGTGGAGAGAGATGGTACTTTAAGTCCTTGTATAGAGATAAAGTACAACATAAGTGTGAGACAGAAGATGGTCATGTGGTACATAGGAGTTGTGTGTGTGGACAGTAACATGTCACAGTTAGAGGACGATGACGGGTGGACAATATTACATCTTAGTTGTAGAGAGGGACCAGGGAGCTTAGTTTATACTGTGTCTGTGTTACCCAGCACTAACTACAGCTGTAGATATCGACGGGTATACAGTATTACATCATAGTTGCAGTCAGGGACACAGGGAGCTTAGTTTAGAGCTGTGTCAGTTGTAAACCAGCCTAACCAAGCGTAGATAACAACGGGAAGACAATATTAATGAAAAGTGTAGTCAGGGGACCAAGGGGGCTTAGTAAGGGCTGGTGTAAGTCCTACCCAGCACTAAATACAGCTGTAGATAACAACGGGAAAACAATTACTTATGTGTGAGGAGGGACCAGGGAGCTTAGTTTAGAGCTGTGTAATGTATCCAGCAACTAATACAGCTGTAGAAACGACGGGAAGACAAATTACATTATAGTTGTATGATGGGACCAGGGAGCTTAGTTTAGAGCTGGTAAGTTTTTATCCAGTACTAATACAGTGTAGATAACAAAGGGGAGACAAATTACATTGATAGTTGTAGAGGGGACACAGAGAGCTTTCTTTAGAGTGTGTAAATTTATCCTGACTAACTACAGCTGTAGATAACGACGGGAAAAAATTACATCTTAGTTTTTGAGAGGGAACAGGGGCTTAGTTTATACCTGTGTCTGTGTTACCAAGCCAATACAGCTGTAATATCGACGGGTATACAGTATTACATCATAGTTGCAGGTCAGGGGAACAGGGAGTTAGTTTAAAAGGCGTGTAGTGATCCAGCATAAAAGCTGTGATAACAACGGGAAGACATTACATGAGGTTGTAGTCGGGACACGGGGCTTAGTATAGGGCCCGTGTAAGTCTGCCAGCACTAACAAGCTGTGATAACAACGGGAGACAATATTACATTATAGTTTTGAGGAGGGACACGGGAGCTTTTTAGAGTGGGTGTAAATTTTATCCAGATAACTACAGCTGTAGATAACGACGGGAAGGGCAAAATTAATTATAGTTGTATGATGGGGACACAGGGGGCTTAGTTTAGAGCTGTGTAGTTTGTATCCAGCACTAACTACAGCCTGTAGATAACAAGGGGGGACACATTACATGATATTTGTGAGAGGGGACACAGAAGCTACTTAGAGCTTGGGAATTGTACTGCATAACTACGCTGTAGATAACGGGCGGGGAAAACAATTTTTAATCTTAGTTTTAGAGAGGACACAGGGGCTTAGTTTTTTCCTTGTCTGTGTACCCAGCACTAACTACAGCTTAGATATCGCGGTATACAGTATTACATCATAGTTTAGTCAGGCAAGGGAGCTTTGTTTAGAGCTGTGTCGTTTTACCAGCACTAATCAGCTGAGATAACAACGGGAAGACAAATACATGAGAGTGTAGTCAGGGAAAGGGAGCTTAGTATAGGGGCTGGGGAAGTCTACCCGCACTAATACAGCTGAGAAAACAACGGGAAGAATATTACTTATAGGTGTGAGAGGGACAAGGGAGCTTAGGTTAAACTGTTAAATTGATCCAAAATAACTACAGCTGTAGATAACGACGGGAAGACAATATTACATTAGTTTTGATGGGACACGGGAGCTTAGTTTACTGGTAAGTTGTATCCAGCACTAACTACAGGTAGATAACAAAGGGGAACCAATTTAGATAGTTGTGAGAGGGGACACAGAGAGCTTTCTTTAGAGCTTGTAAATTGTATCCTGCACTAACTACAGTGTAGATAACGACGGGAAAATATTACATCTTAGTTGTAGAGAGGGACACAGGAGCTTGTTTATACCTGTGTCTGGGTTACCAGCACTAACTACAGCTGTAGATATCGACGGGTATACAGTATTACATCATAGTTGCAGTCAGGGACCCCAGGGAGCTTAGTTTTAAACTGTGTCCCGTTGGATCCAGCAACTAACTACAGCTGTAGATAAAAAACGGGAAGACAAAATTTCTGAGAGTTGTAGTCGGGACAAGGGAGCTAGTATAGGGTGTGTAGTTTGCCAGATAACTACAGCTGTAGATAACAACGGAAGACAATATTACATATAGTTTTGGGAGGGACACGGACTTATTTTAGAAACGGGGGAAGTTTTAATGACCGCACTAACTACAGCTGTAGATTAACGACGGGAGAAATATTACATTATAGTTTTGAGGGACACAGGGAGCTTAGTTAGGCTGTGAAGGTTGTATCCAGGACTAATACAGCGTAGATAACAAGGGGAGACAATATATGAAAAGTGTGAGAGGGGGCACAGAAGCTTACTTTAGAGCTGGTAAATGAAACCTGCACTAACTACGCTGTAGATAACGACGGGAAGACATTTTTACACTTAGTTGTAGAGAGGGACCAGGGAGCTTAGGTTATACTGGTCTGGTTACCCAGCACTAACTACAAGTGTAGATATCGACGGGTATAAGTATAATCAATGCAGGTCAGGGACACGGGAGCTTTATGCTGTGAGTTGTTAAGCATAACTACAAGCTGTGATAACAAGGAAGGGCAATATTCATGAGAAGTTTAGTCAGGGACACGGGAGCTTAGTATAGGGTGTGTAAGTTAACCCACACAATAAGCTGTAGATAACAACGGGAAGACAATATTCTTTAGGTGTGAGGAGGGACACAGGGGCTTAGTTTAGAGCGTGTAAATGTATCCAGCACTAACTACAGGTAGATAACGACGGGGAAGACATTTACATTATGTGTATGATGGCACAGGGGGCTTAGTTTGAGCTGTGGTAATTGTATCCAGCACTAACTCAGTTTAGATAACAAAGGGGGCAATATTTCATGATAGTTGTGGAGAGGGGACACAGAGAGCTACTTAGAGCTGTGTAAATTGTATCCGCACAAATACAGCTGTAGATAACACGGGGAGACAATATTTACATCTTATTGTAGGAGGGACACGGGAGCTTAGTTTATACCTGGTCTGTGTTACCAGCAAATAACTACAGTGTAGATATGACGGGTATACAGTATTACATCATAGTTGCAGTCAGGACAAGGAGCTTTGTTTAGAGCTGTGTCGTTTATCCACACAAACTACAGCTGTAGAAACCCTGGGTAAATTGTCTAATTATATAGCAGGGGACAACGATGTAGGTGTTCCTAAGTGGAACGTTTAAAAAAGTACATAGAACAAAGGAGGTAAAATGACATACGACAAAACTTTTAATGACGGTAAATTGTTTTAGACCGGCAAAGGAACGGACAAGTGGGGGAGTAGACAAAACCCTTTATGACCACTTTTACAGTGTTTTTCTAAATAAAAGAAATGAAGTTATACTTCGTTTTAAATTTTGGGAAAAGAGAGTTTTAAAAAAGGGTGAACAGAACACTGAGGAAACCTTTGTAGGGCTCTTGTCAAGATTATTTTAAATAAAAGTTTTTTTGAAAAATTCACACTTACTTTTTACTTCGTGCATTAATGTATAAAATGGTCAGATTTAAAAAAAGACATGCAAAGTTAAAAAAAAAAAGTTATTTACCTCATCGTTCACAAAAAAAAAAACCCCAACAGTTTTGCTTGTTATAAGTTTTCTTTTGGGGG
>NW_022982284.1:0-4870 GCF_902652985.1 Pecten maximus
CTTCACATTTATTAAAACAAAAATCAATAAATTGGTTCCGGATTTTAAATATCCGGATTTTCCGAACGTGTGTTTACACAGGAAATTTAGTTTCGCCTACAGCGCAAAATGGAAGCCCACAGAAAAGGTAAGATAGCGGAAAAACTTAATTTACAACATATGTCCAAACAAGATTAATTCTGTCTTTGGGATAGAGATATTTAATTTTAAATAGGTTTCAGAAAAAAAATTGTGTAGAGAATTGTGCCATTTTGGGTCAAATATCATAATATTTTGCAATTTTTGAGAATTTTTTAAGCTGTTACCATGGTATTCACAGCTCTAAAAATCACAGAAAATATCAGTTTACTTATCCTTCAGAGCTCTATTAAAATTGCAAATGTTGTACAGATTTCAAATATATATACTTTATTGGAGGTTATATGTAAGGTTAACTGGCAATGTTTACATATCTAAAGCATGTGCCATATTTTTCAGAATTTGGCATTTTTACTGTACTGTACTGCTACCTAAACGTGCAGTTCTGACGTAATTTCTAGAGCTGCTAGGAGCTTCGGATCTTTTTGGGCACCTCCAGTGGGATGTGATCAACAGGAAAACGTTATGATTTCGGCAAAACTTCCATCGGTGAACAATAAACCACGCTACCGCGGACGCGTGGTTACAATAATGCGGAATATGGTGACGCTCAACGTGCAGTTCTGACGTCATTTCTAGAGCTGCTAGGAGCTTCGGATCTTTTTGGGCACCTCAAGGGGGATGTGATCAACAGGAAAACGTTATGATTTCGGCAAAACTTCTATCGGTGAACAATTAACCACGCTACCGCGGACGCGTGGTTACAATAATGCGGAATATGGTGACGCTCAACGTGCAGTTCTGACGTCATTTCTAGAGCTGCTAGGAGCTTCGGATCTTTTTGGGCACCTCCAGTGGGATGTGATCAACAGGAAAACGTTATGATTTCGGCAAAACTTCCATCGGTGAACAATAAACCACGCTACCGCGGACGCGTGGTTACAATACTGCGGAAAATGGTGACGCTCAACGTGCAGTTCTGACGTCATTTCTAGAGCTGCTAGGAGCTTCGGATCTTTTTGGGCACCTCCAGTGGGATGTTATAAACAGGAAAACGTAATGATTTCGGCAAAACTTCCATCGGTGAACAATTAACCGCGCTACCGCGGACGCGTGGTTACAATACTACGGAATATGGTGACGCTAAGGTAGCACACCACAGTAAGACAGCCTGGCCATGGGCAATTTTTTTGTTAAGCAAATAACTCCTGTATTATGATATGTATAAAAAATGAAAAAATAAATGTACACTATAATTGGTATATCCAGTGTGAAGTAGTACATACAGGCTTCACATTTATTAAAACAAAAATCAATAAATTGGTTCCGGATTTTAAATATCCGGATTTTCCGAACGTGTGTTTACACAGGAAATTTAGTTTCGCCTACAGCGCAAAATGGAAGCCCACAGAAAAGGTAAGATAGCGGAAAAACTTAATTTACAACATATGTCCAAACAAGATTAATTCTGTCTTTGGGATAGAGATATTTAATTTTAAATAGGTTTCAGAAAAAAAATTGTGTAGAGAATTGTGCCATTTTGGGTCAAATATCATAATATTTTGCAATTTTTGAGAATTTTTTAAGCTGTTACCATGGTATTCACAGCTCTAAAAATCACAGAAAATATCAGTTTACTTATCCTTCAGAGCTCTATTAAAATTGCAAATGTTGTACAGATTTCAAATATATATACTTTATTGGAGGTTATATGTAAGGTTAACTGGCAATGTTTACATATCTAAAGCATGTGCCATATTTTTCAGAATTTGGCATTTTTACTGTACTGTACTGCTACCTAAACGTGCAGTTCTGACGTAATTTCTAGAGCTGCTAGGAGCTTCGGATCTTTTTGGGCACCTCCAGTGGGATGTGATCAACAGGAAAACGTTATGATTTCGGCAAAACTTCCATCGGTGAACAATAAACCACGCTACCGCGGACGCGTGGTTACAATAATGCGGAATATGGTGACGCTCAACGTGCAGTTCTGACGTCATTTCTAGAGCTGCTAGGAGCTTCGGATCTTTTTGGGCACCTCAAGGGGGATGTGATCAACAGGAAAACGTTATGATTTCGGCAAAACTTCTATCGGTGAACAATTAACCGCGCTACCGCGGACGCGTGGTTACAATAATGCGGAATATGGTGACGCTCAACGTGCAGTTCTGACGTCATTTCTAGAGCTGTTAGGAGCTTCAGATCTTTTTGGGCACCTCCAGTGGGATGTGATCAACAGGAAAACGTTATGATTTCGGCAAAACTGCCATCGGTGAACAATTAACCAGGCTACCGCGGACGCGTGGTTACAATACTGCGGAATATGGTGACGCTCAACGTGCAGTTCTGACGTCATTTCTAGAGCTGCTAGGAGCTTCGGATCTTTTTGGGCACCTCCAGTGGGATGTTATAAACAGGAAAACGTAATGATTTCGGCAAAACTTCCATCGGTGAACAATTAACCGCGCTACCGCGGACGCGTGGTTACAATACTACGGAATATGGTGACGCTAAGGTAGCACACCACAGTAAGACAGCCTGGCCATGGGCAATTTTTTTGTTAAGCAAATAACTCCTGTATTATGATATGTATAAAAAATGAAAAAATAAATGTACACTATAATTGGTATATCCAGTGTGAAGTAGTACATACAGGCTTCACATTTATTAAAACAAAAATCAATAAATTGGTTCCGGATTTTAAATATCCGGATTTTCCGAACGTGTGTTTACACAGGAAATTTAGTTTCGCCTACAGCGCAAAATGGAAGCCCACAGAAAAGGTAAGATAGCGGAAAAACTTAATTTACAACATATGTCCAAACAAGATTAATTCTGTCTTTGGGATAGAGATATTTAATTTTAAATAGGTTTCAGAAAAAAAATTGTGTAGAGAATTGTGCCATTTTGGGTCAAATATCATAATATTTTGCAATTTTTGAGAATTTTTTAAGCTGTTACCATGGTATTCACAGCTCTAAAAATCACAGAAAATATCAGTTTACTTATCCTTCAGAGCTCTATTAAAATTGCAAATGTTGTACAGATTTCAAATATATATACTTTATTGGAGGTTATATGTAAGGTTAACTGGCAATGTTTACATATCTAAAGCATGTGCCATATTTTTCAGAATTTGGCATTTTTACTGTACTGTACTGCTACCTAAACGTGCAGTTCTGACGTAATTTCTAGAGCTGCTAGGAGCTTCGGATCTTTTTGGGCACCTCCAGTGGGATGTGATCAACAGGAAAACGTTATGATTTCGGCAAAACTTCCATCGGTGAACAATAAACCACGCTACCGCGGACGCGTGGTTACAATAATGCGGAATATGGTGACGCTCAACGTGCAGTTCTGACGTCATTTCTAGAGCTGCTAGGAGCTTCGGATCTTTTTGGGCACCTCAAGGGGGGTGTGATCAACAGGAAAACGTTATGATTTCGGCAAAACTTCTATCGGTGAACAATTAACCACGCTACCGCGGACGCGTGGTTACAATAATGCGGAATATGGTGAAGCTCAACGTGCAGTTCTGACGTCATTTCTAGAGCTGCTAGGAGCTTCGGATCTTTTTGGGCACCTCCAGTGGGATGTGATCAACAGGAAAACGTTATGATTTCGGCAAAACTTCCATCGGTGAACAATAAACCACGCTACCGCGGACGCGTGGTTACAATAATGCGGAATATAGTGACGCTCAACGTGCAGTTCTGACGTCATTTCTAGAGCTGCTAGGAGCTTCGGATCTTTTTGGGCACCTCAAGGGGGATGTAATCAACAGGAAAACGTTATGATTTCGGCAAAACTTCTATCGGTGAACAATTAACCACGCTACCGCGGACGCGTGGTTACAATAATGCGGAATATGGTGACGCTCAACGTGCAGTTCTGACGTCATTTCTAGAGCTGCTAGGAGCTTCGGATCTTTTTGGGCACCTCCAGTGGGATGTTATAAACAGGAAAACGTAATGATTTCGGCAAAACTTCCATCGGTGAACAATTAACCGCGCTACCGCGGACGCGTGGTTACAATACTACGGAATATGGTGACGCTAAGGTAGCACACCACAGTAAGACAGCCTGGCCATGGGCAATTTTTTTGTTAAGCAAATAACTCCTGTATTATGATATGTATAAAAAATGAAAAAATAAATGTACACTATAATTGGTATATCCAGTGTGAAGTAGTACATACAGGCTTCACATTTATTAAAACAAAAATCAATAAATTGGTTCCGGATTTTAAATATCCGGATTTTCCGAACGTGTGTTTACACAGGAAATTTAGTTTCGCCTACAGCGCAAAATGGAAGCCCACAGAAAAGGTAAGATAGCGGAAAAACTTAATTTACAACATATGTCCAAACAAGATTAATTCTGTCTTTGGGATAGAGATATTTAATTTTAAATAGGTTTCAGAAAAAAAATTGTGTAGAGAATTGTGCCATTTTGGGTCAAATATCATAATATTTTGCAATTTTTGAGAATTTTTTAAGCTGTTACCATGGTATTCACAGCTCTAAAAATCACAGAAAATATCAGTTTACTTATCCTTCAGAGCTCTATTAAAATTGCAAATGTTGTACAGATTTCAAATATATATACTTTATTGGAGGTTATATGTAAGGTTAACTGGCAATGTTTACATATCTAAAGCATGTGCCATATTTTTCAGAATTTGGCATTTTTACTGTACTGTACTGCTACCTAAACGTGCAGTTCTGACGTAATTTCTAGAGCTGCTAGGAGCTTCGGATCTTTTTGGGCACCTCCAGTGGGATGTGATCAA
>NW_022982285.1:0-4889 GCF_902652985.1 Pecten maximus
CATGTAGCATTACTGACACCGTAATTCTTGAATGAGTTCATTTCAGATATTTCAATCACTTTCATGAGGTCACTTAAATTATAAGTCACTTCATTAATTATCCAGTTGTCCTGAAACTTTAATTAATACACTCTACTTGCAAACCAGTATAATTCTTTTGACTGAGTTCACATTCAATCACCTGGGGTCCAAAATTAAGGTCACTTTCTATTAATAGATTAGTAATGTCCTCGTCTACTGATTTCTTCTAAATTATCCAAGGTGATGTCCTGAAACTTCTTAATTACAACCATCATTATGAACAATTCACATTTCAACAACCTGAGGTCAGAATTGAGGTCACTTTTACTATTAATAGATCCTCAATATATCCCCACTCTACTGATTTCATTGATGTAACTTATCATCCTGAAAATTCATACACTACCGACAACCATTTAATATCCCTTGTACAAGTTCACCATTGTACATCATTCTGTGATAAGTTATGCATTTTCCCAATGAGGTATTTACAGGATAAAATATCTCAATCGACAAAATTCACTAAAGTGGAATATAGTGAAACTTCTGTCAGTCAAAAGTTTTTGCTACAAATGGTTCTATCATATGTGATGCATCATATTACTGTGAATGTCAACTGAAAGCAATTTATTTGAATTATGAAAATTCTGTAATTTTCAATTAAGTGTGTGTATTTAATGTAAATATTATAAAGGAATAACATCCATGAACAAGATTCATTGGTCATCCAGTGTTATATTCAATGGAAACTTTTAAAATCATGATCTCAATTATTACCAGGGTCCAGTGCATTCACAGAAGTTATGAAGACAATTATGAGTATGATAGGATAAAATATTGTCATAAGTAGTTTGATTTCTTTTTTTTTTCTTTTCAGAACCCAATGTTGACTCTGAAACTTTAGAACCTTGCGTTCGGTCCGATGCTGGTTGGCCACAGATGTTACAATCAAAGGAAACTTCTTCAAACACAGCAATGAAGGAAGCACAGAAGTTAAAGTCCTGATTCACGGGGGAAAACAAGTTCCTCCCTATAAAAATGTTCACACCCGGCACAACATTCTCAATGATATATCAGTTATGTCCAGGTGTGATATTTCAGTGTGATGACACTACAATAGTGTCTGTGATATTTCAGTGTGATGGCACTACAATAGTTGTCTGTGATATTTCAGTGTGATGGCACTACATGGGGGCAGGGACAGGGGACACAATTGCATGAAGTAGTCTGATGTCACCCTACTGATATTAGTGATATTCCTGAATTTATTCACCTCGGTAACACCAAATTTAATTAATGATTTATTGTATAGGGTGGGACTGTCAAACATTCACAAATTCATCATTGATCTGTACATTCTAATTGCATACAAGTTGCCATCCTGTGAGAGACTGTAATTTATATAATTGTATTGTTGTGTTTATTGGGTGTAAACATTATGATAATGAAAACATTAAAATATGTAAGACAAGATTGTATTTCATGATAAGACTATTAATCTTATTACAGAATGGAGGAGAAGATGCTGGTGTTCGTCACCAACAACATGAGTGATATTGGTCAGTTCAAGATACTTGTACAATGGCCAAGATCTGTGGGATTCAGTGAGAAGGACTTCTCACAAGAATTCGCCTTCACTTTCAAAGCCAACCCAGTTGTCACTGAACCAATGGATGCTACTGTATTTAAAAGGTGCATTATAGAGTGTAACTCACATTGTTAGTGAATCTACCTGTCAAAAACATCTACACTTAATCATATACCATATTTATACCTGTGATGAATCCATTACATACATTATCTTTATTACCCACCTGTAATATATCTGTGTTTTATTACAGATATAACAAACACAATATATTAAATTCCCAGTTTATTAATTGTTGGCAATATGTGTGGTCACGACTGAAGTTATTAACTATTTTATTAAGTTCACAATGTAATTGTGTGTCGCCGCTTTTTGGCTGACACATCAATTTTAACATAATACTGAGCACCACGCTCCACATAAACAACAACAACAACAACATCAGTTTCCAAAGTCAAATCAAAAGTTCACAAATGAAAGTCACGAAATAAGTAAAGTGGAATATTATAAATGTTACCCTGGAAACAGCAGTAACATGCCTTAATACTTGAGAAAAATAATAACTGAAGGTTATGCTGCCACGTAACGCCAACTGGCCGCAGCATGACTATTTTAGTCATGTCAGGCCACCGCCACCCCACTACTCCTCCTAAACCTTTTAGCGGATTACAATCAAATTTCATTTTAATTTGGTGTGAAGCATACTTCTGGGAAGACAATCATATTTTATTTAAATGAGGCTGGTGTGACCTAACTATGGGTCCTGAGTGGCAGGGCCCCAAAAGGGGAACTTTGCTGTAATTTCGCTTATTAAAACCCTACTCCTCCTAAACCTTTGAGTGGATAACAACCATATTTGATGGGAAACATCATTGAGGAAGGCCGATCTTTTGTTATAAGAATGAGGCTGATCCGACTGTGGAGACAGAGGGTTGGGACCTTAAGAGAGGAACTTTGGTGAATTTTTGCTTGAAAACACTACTCCTTCTTTTCTCGTGTTGACAACATCCAAATTTTGTGTGAAACATCATTGGGAGAGGACAATCAATCTTTGTATAAGTCAGGCAGGTCTGACCTCTCGGGCAGAGGGACAGGGTCATATCACATGGACACTTGTTAGATGGTTCAACTGTCACATGACTGTTAAGGGCCATGGTCCTCATTTTAATATTAAGTACTGTTCAGGGATAAATAAGATTTCCCTTTTTCTTCAGTGGTGGCTGTGATGTAAAGATCAAGGGAAGAAACTTTGGCAGCGTGAATGAAGCGAGGCTGATAGCTCATGTAGGCAGCACGGAAGTTGTGGATAGGGTTAGTCTCATCAGACCAAGATATTCCTCCCTAAGTAAATAAACGATGATATTTCCCAGGAAAACTTGGTTTGTATTGATAAAGCCATGCAGATGTGCTTTCTAGGATGAATACGGTACTTGGCATCATTAAACAATATTTACAACACCATTTCATTATTATAGTAAGAATTGGAGGAATATACTAAGTTGTTAATTCTTGCCCTATACTATCATGCATACTGTTTCTCTGTCTTCTACAACATGAAATAGGTATCTAAATAAGAGATGTTTAGTAATTCTTGGCCATGTTTTGTTAGCCCTGTATCAATATAGGCGAAAGTCTGATCAGCTGTCCGTCACCTAACCTCACCAGTTACACAGGTGTAATGACAATCAGCTATGGACTACAACTGGATGGCATAACCATGTACAGAAATCTAAGCAATTATCCTGCCGCAAGAATCACAGTCTTCGAGGACCCGACAGTTGATACCAACGATGATTTGACAATTGACAATATCTTCTCTGAGCATCTCGTCATCAAGGTAAGAATTTCCAAGATTAAGCTATTCATTAGGACCTTGAAGTAAACAAAAGTGACCTGGGAGGACATTGTCAATCAGAAATAAGTTTTAACCTGATTTAATTAATCCATAAAGAGGCATTACAAACATTTCATAATACATGTAGTAGAATGTATTTAGTTAGTGATACAAAGGTAAAGGTCACAAGGAAAAAGTCCTGTACGAGTATGTCAAGGTCACATGATCACAAAGATGGTCACAGATATAGGTCAGTCACACTGATGAATAATATATATGTCATTTTTATTAATTTATGGTATTGCAAAGTTATATTTTCCAAAATTGGTTGTAATTTGCTTATAAATAACAATCACTGTTTTTGTAGATACAGCTACATGGCATGCCAAAGTATATAGGGTTTATGTTCTATGTAAATTTGATTTGATTTCCATGACAATTAGTGGGTTGTATTTCAATCTTTCTATTTTCTCTTTAATTCAGGGTTCTAACTTTGACAAAGCCTGTCAAGGTAATTTTGAGATAAAACTTGGAAATGATGTCTGTCCAATCGAGTCCATGACCAGTAATGAAGTGAAATGTTCTCCAGTGATTGTGTTTCCAGGAGAGACTAGGGAAGTAGATCTCAAGGTAGGTAATCCATCCCCACCAATATCTACAGAGAAATGTTCTCCAGTGGTTGTGTTTCCAGGAGAGACTAGGGAAGTAGATCTCAAGGTAGGTAATCCATCCACACCAATATCTACAGAGAAATGTTCTCCAGTGGTTGTGTTTCCAAGGGTAACTAAGGAAGTAGATCACTGTGTATGATTTGGGAACTGTTTGTTTGTTCGCTGGGTTTCATCGTCCCAGGATTTACCAGGGTCATTTAGAGCCGGGGTCTCGTTGTAGTAGTTGGTGGCTGCCTCACTGAACAACATATGTGAGGCCCATTGTATGCCATCCAAAGCAAGTAGGGTAAAGTGTCTTGGCCAAAGACACAACAACAACAGCACGAAAAAGTAAATTCCTCAGTTTACTGAGAACAAACCGACATAGGGAGTGTCAAACCCTGCATCTTGGATCTTCACCTTAAAATCCAATCTTATACAGGCAAGTATGCTACCACTGTACCTCTGGGTACCCTAGGTGTTTCAATAATTTGGAATATGATAAAAAAAGTGAAAGATTTCATTACTGTATTTAGCAGAAATATATATATCTCTCTAGAGCATTTAATTTTTAAACTTTTATGTCCATGAAACCATCGTCTGCCATTACAATCTTGTTTCAGGTTTTCATTGGAAATTTCCAATCAACAGTGGGAGTTGTGAAGATAAAGTCTTTCTGGGTCACTTGGCAGTTCATCATCATTGCAGCAAGTGTCGGAGGATGTATACTTCTCATCATCGTCATTGCCATTGTAGTCAAGTGTTGTCGTCACTACAGAGCAAATAAATCAAACAA
>NW_022982286.1:0-4862 GCF_902652985.1 Pecten maximus
CGCATGACAGAATAAATTAAAATAAATTCCCCCAAAAAAAATTTGGTTTTTTTAATCAAAGGGAAAGTGAGTAAAATGCAAAATTAACTGAGTTAATGAAGGGCTAAAACTTTCACGGGAAATGGGGTGGTAAATTTGGTTCTTTAGTGAAGGGTATCTGACGGGCTTGAAGGGGCTACAACAAAAATATGTGTTTAAAGTACCACCAGACAAGTCCAGTGTAAGAATCCACTGGACAAACAGAACATGGGGTGGTAAAACAAAAAAAGGAGGTTACGGGAAGATGGGGGCGTGGGGTTCCACACAGAAAAGTTTTGGGGCGTGGCTTTTTTGTTACCTGCTCCTGACTGTTGTGATAGTGTTCCCCTCCATCACTAATCTTTTCCTGGTCAAAGTCCGTGTGAAGAGTATTTAATGGAATGCGATTTTTTTTGAGTTTGTCTACGTCCCTAAACCTTTCCACCTTTGGAAGGAGAAATTTGGCAAGCATACAGATATTTTTCCCAAAGAAAATCAGATCTAAATTCCGCAGTTTTTCATTACTGATACAGCAGGTTTCTCAATGTGTTTTCATCACATCAATACATTGGTACCAATGTACCAATAAAGATCTAAAAAATTAATTCAAACAAGTTCATTTGGTTTTTTTAAATATTCTGTAAAACAAAACATCCAAAAAGAAATAGTTTGAACTTTAAGACTTGATAACAATTAAGTAATGAAGGGAAGGGGAAAGTATCACTGTGTTTATAAACAAAAAATTTTACAGATTTTATGAATTAGACATACAAACAAAATGAAAAACAGAAAAATATTTAGATAAAAGTTTAATTGTAAAAAACAAAATTTTCAACAAAACTAATAGAATAAAACCCCATTATAGAGGTCTATTACAGAGACTTTATACCCTAGACAGCTACACCTCAAATGTATTAATCAAAAAGCAGTCCCCAAAATCAATTAGATTCATCCCAAATTTTATTTATAAGACTCAGGTTTCCCAAACATTTAGAAGCCCAGGGGAAAGATATTGCAAATCCTTTTAAAATCATTTTTTATTTTTCCCAAACTTTTTTTAAAAATTAAATTTTACACTGCAGATTAAAGCTTCCCCTAGCTAATATTATCTAATAGGCTAATCAGTGTAAAATAATCTTGTCATTTTTTTGTTGTTTTTCAATTCTAAACTTTTTCAAAGCCAGTAGTGAAGCCTTTCATATATAACTCCCAAAAATAATATTGTAAAAGATTTCATTTGAAGCCTGGAAATGTGCGGGGAATTTTGTGGTGTAAAAAGTAACTTTAAATTTTTAAACCAATTCCATAAACCCTGGATTTTTTAAAAATAAAGTGCTCTCATTAAGAAAATAATAATTTTGTGCAAGGCCCTTTCAAAAGGTTGGCACATCTGTCTAAGACCCAAAACACTGTCCCCCCATAAGGTTAGCAATAAATAAAATTTGGTCTAATTATCACACTCAGTTTGTACACCAAAACATACATCATCCCCAAATGGATCCTGCAAAGTTTCAAAGTCATTAGAGTTATTAATCATCGGGTCTACAATCATTAGTTCAATTTCAGTTGGAACTGTACAGTGAAAAGATTGGGTTTTTTAAGTTACTTTTAAGATGCTGAAACAATGTTGATTGACGAAAACTTGCATGGTGGGACATCTGTTTAAGTAGCCTCAGTGACTGTGGCTGTTTGGCGAGACTGATCGGGCAGAAGATTGTCCACATCTAAACTATCACATTTAAAAAAAGCATTCCTACTAATAATTAACACTATTATGCATGTCCCCAAAACCTTATTGGAATCAAACAACAATTAAAGACACTAGTCCTCAAAGAAATTTAGTTGATAAGTAGAAAAATAATCTTTAAGAAATTAATTTGAACTACAGAAACAATACATTGCTCCAACAACCCAAAAGTCGGCGTATGTAAAGGAAATTTACTTCTCAGTATACACACTCTGTAGTGGGGGTTTTAACTTCTGGAAAACCCAGGGCCATATATACAGCAATCTAATTAAACCAAACCCCAAAAAAAACACGGTCAGTACCCCACCTTTAAAAACCGCTTTTGGCTGATTTTTAGATTGATTGTTAAGACTAGCGATCTCCCGTCTGGAGTTGGACATTCCTACAAAGTATGGACAAAACCCGTTAAATATCTGTGGTGCAGATTTAGAAATCAAGAAAATTTTCACGCAGCATACTTTATTCAGTCAAGACACAACTTGATACTTTCAGTAAGAAAAATATCAGCAAACAAACTTATAAAATTATTCCATTCATGATAGTTTTAAGGAGCATTTAAATGGTCATTTGGAAATTACGGACAGTTCCTTTCTCAAAACCAGGTAAAATTTTTAATTTGCCTTGGCCTTCTTGGGTTGGCATTTTTTTAAAAGGGTAAAAATACGGGGGAAATTTAAATAAAATTTTTTGCGATTATATGCAAAAATTTTCCCCTTTAAAAATTCACCCAGTTTATTAAATTTTATAAAAAAGGGTTTTTAGGTATTTGTCAATGTTTTATTCGCCTTTTCTTTCCAAAAACCATTAATTACACCCATTTGGTCACTTTCTTTTTGTCAAATTTAAATTTTTGGGTTGAATTCAATTTGCTTTTTCCTCAATTTATTTTTCCCTCTTAATTTGCACATTCTTTTCAATTGTCAAAAACTTACTTAAATTTCCAATAGGCCTTTTTTTTTCCCCTTTTTAAAAAGTTTCCGGCATTTCTTTTTTCTTTTCCCAATTAAAAAAAGGGTTATAAATGGTCCATTCTTATCTCCAAGAACCTTTTGGGCATTTTTTTTAAAAAAAACCATTCCAGTTTTGCAATAATCTTTGTAAACCAATTTAAACAACCAACCAACATTTTGACAAAGAGTTTACCTTAAAAACATGAGTACATAATTATTAAAAATTTATTTGTAAACAACCCCGGTGGGCCAAATTACAAATATAGTTCAAAACTTTTTGAAACCCATTCTCACAATCTAAATTTCTGAAATTCTATAAACTGTTACAATCTAAAAGCGGAACACTTGGGTTTGCCCATACTAAAATAAAAGAAGTGGAAAAAGAAAGGGTTTTCGAATCCATACCAAATTGGGGGATAAAAAGTTTTGGGATTTTGTTACAATAAAATATGGCTATATGTTAAAAGGCCAAAAACAGTTTGAAGGGTCCATTAATTAATTTGGGTTTTTAAGTGCAAACAGGTAAAACCAAATTAAATTTGGTTTAATTCAATTTCTTTTAAAAAATCATTAATATTTTTTAAAATAATTCACTTTTCTTTAATTTCATAATAAACTATTTTAAATTTTTTTTTAAATTTAATTAAAAACAAAAATTAAATTTTTTTGAAAAATTTATTTTTAAAAAGAGAAACAGGACCAAGGTTTTTTTTAAAAAAACAAAGGAAAGATTAAAACAATTTAAAAAAGAAATTTAGACAATAAAGAGCTAAAATTAGAGCAAGGGGTTTATACCACCAAAAAAACCAACTACCAGGTTACACCTGTAAGCCAAACAATAGAAAGCTGTTTTCACTTAGCCACTTTGTTTGGAATGTTTAGTGAAGTTTTTGTTCACAAACCTCAAACCGAAAAAAAAAAAAACTTAGAACGAGAAAAAAAAAACCTCTGTTTCCCATATTCCTTGTTTTTTCTCAAACTTCCTGTGTCATATGTTTTTGAGTGGACAGACTCCATCACAGAGTTACAGTGATTTTACAGATAAAGACAATGAAGACAGACCGGTTTAGAAGGATTAGCACAACTACCCTTGCAATAAGTTTTATGATTAAGCTTTCTATGTGAGGATATGAAAAACATGATTATATTTTTTAATGTTTGAGCTTGAATATTTTTTATTTTGGCAATGGCATAGCAATCTATCATGTTTGGCACCACACCATGTTAAATCTGTTTAAAAGTTCCTAAATCTTGAAAAAAAACGGAGCACAAGTTGTAAACAGCATTGCAGTATAAATAAAAGCTACAATTTGAAAAGGCAGATTCCCAGTAGGAGGTACCAGTATATGAGAATTGAGATTCTTAATTTGGGAGAAGAGTTGGTAGGTGAGAATTGAGTTTCTAATTGGGGGCATGTAGTAGATGAGAAATTGGAGTTTCTCATTAGGAGAATGCAGTAGATGAGAATTCAGAGTTTTCTCATTGGAAAAAGCAGGGTGAGAAATTAAATGAGTTTTCTCATTTGAGAAGGCAGTAGATGAGAATAATAGTTTCACATTGGAAGGCAGCAGTAGATGAGAATTAATAGTTTCACATTGGAAGCAGCAGTTAGATGAGAATTCAGAGTTTCACATTGGAAGGCAGCAGTAGATGAGAATTCAGAGTTTCACCATTGGGGGGGCAGCAGTAGGGGGGAGAATTGAGTTTTGCCAGGTTGAGCTGGTGCTAATTATACTCAATACATTTATCAACAATAATCTTGTTGCCATAACAAGAGATGATACAATTACAGAAAGTTAATATTAAAACCCTCAGAGATCACAAACAGAAGATAGTACAATATGGCAAAGCAGAAATGATTTTATATAATGACTTCAACCCTGAAGAGGAGGAATTGTTGTTCAATCTGCCAAAATGGTTTCTCAGAACTAGTAATTCACAATTTCCAAATTCAAAGCTGAAATCACATATACTTCATTCATTAGACTTCAAAGTTCCAACACCAACATAAGTTCAGTCAGATATACAGCTTGCAGATAGTTAAGAGCTAGGGAGAGCTGGTATCAGCTTCATTCTACCGGCAGAGAGACTAAGCCGTATCACAGCAGCTTTATTCATAACCATGCCGTGAAAACTAACAGACTAGG
>NW_022982287.1:0-4853 GCF_902652985.1 Pecten maximus
AAAATAATCAACAAACATAGAATTGACAGACAATCTCACTGTGATACATGGCTGCCAAGACTGAGTCTAATACAGAACATCTTTAGATGTGATACAACGAGATCTCTTTGTTAACTTTAACAAACATTTTTTTTTTTAAAACCTTTTCGGAAAAACAAAAAACCCCCAGTTTTTCCAAAAAATTTTTTTTTTTTTTTTAAAGTTTTTTTCCCCCAAAAAAAAAAAACCAGCCTTTTTTTTTTAAAAAGCCGATATTCCTGTATATTTTATTCGTTACCATCATTCAATGTCATACCCTGCTTTTTGCAATAGCACATCATTTTTACAATATACTGTGAAGATATCTTTTGGCAGACTTCCGACCTGGTTAAAAAAATTTTAAATTTCATGTTTTTTTTTTTGAAAAATGAAAAAACTATTGCCGGGGACAACATTTGTTGCTTAATATAAAAATCTTTTTAAAAAATTTTTTTCCCCGGGGCTGTCAGTGTTTTTACGAGGTTGTCAAGACAGGTACTCCAATCTCCAAAAAATATACATATTCCCATCCACACACTGTTGACCGAAAGATAAGAATACATTTCTGAGAATATATTTCAGTTTTGTAGTCTTTAAATATTAAATTTATGCAGTTCCCTTTGTAAGAATAAAAGAGGTTATGGGACTTATTTATGGAAAAAATACCCCCTTTCCCAAATTACATTCAAATACGGGAAAAAAACTCCCTCCTTATAAACATTTGCCAGAAAAGTAAATGTGTTTAAAAAAACTGATTACAAACTTTAATTTATTAAAAGAGTGTTTAAACAAGGGAATCTCTTTTGGGGTTAATATAACAAGAGATTCCAAGAGGAGTCTTTGCCCCCACCAGTGATATTCATTGGTTCTATATCAGACTGATCTTCTCCTCTACTTTTCCCTTCGATTCTTGGCTTCTTTATTAATTATCTGATTATAAGAAAAGTGGAACCTTCATTCCAGATCTTTTCAAGAAAAGCGAAAACAACATTAATTCTAACAATCAGGGATGGCCACCATCGTCCATTTTGTTTTTGGATCAAAAATTTTCATTGAATTGGCACAACTAAGGACCAAAGGAAACCAACACATGGATTTTGAGGAACATTCTTCCAGAACTTTTTATGGCATAGTGGTAACAACTTCAATTATCAAAATCCAAGATGGCTATCTGTCAGCCATTTTGATATTCCGATCAAAATCAAAAGTGAATTGGCACAGAGGTTGTTTGTGGACGTGAAAGATGACAGACAGCGGACCTTGGATCTCTTAGGGCCATTTGCAATTGAAATAGCCCTCAATTTGATGGTGGTGGGTTAAAAACTAACAATAAATACATACCAATACTGTATCCCCAAATTTATCATCAATAAAAGAATGACAGCCACATCTGCATTCATTATCTGATTTTGTGCGCCGACAGTCATTATCTAAGACGTAGTTTTGGGTTTTGGTGCCAGCTTCGACAAAACATGCTCAGCCAATGCAACCGACAGTCGAGTCTCATTGTTGAATATATCCTCTCTTTTGTGGCAGAGTTTTTAAAAGTTGATTGAACCTGAAAATAAATATTGTAAAATAAACAGAAGGCTTGCTTTGGTAAAAGAGTGGCTTTGCAGTTACGTTTTTTTTTTGTTATGCACAAAAACAACTACTACCTAGGTAAGTCTATCCTGATTATATGTGAAACTTTTGAGGAAATTTAAAAACTACCATTATTTTACTACATCAATTATCCCTTCTCTTTGCGGGTTTATTTCAAAATTCAACAGTATTTATTACATAGTTGAGAACATGAAAATTCTATTTATAGTAACATTGACCTAAAAATTTTTACCTCCCCCGTGTTGGGGTCGACTTCAACAAAGTATAAGGGGTTGTTTTGTTTTAAATCAATTTTAAAATTATTGGGTATTTATACTCAAATTTCGCTATTGGGGGAAAAAGTTTTGGAAAATCTACTAAAGGGGATATCTCCATAATAAAACGCAAATAAATTCATTTTATTGATTTTCAGCTCTCATTTCAATAAACCTTCCTATGCATATTTCAGAGCTCTCATTGCAATAAACCTTCCTATGCATATTTCAGAGCTATCATTGCAATAAACCTTCCTATGCATATTTCAGAGCTCTCATTGCAATAAACCTTCCTATGCATATTTTCAGAGCTCTCATTGCAATAAACCTTCCTATGCATATTTCAGAGCTATCATTGCATAAAACCTTCCTATGCATTATTTCAGCGCTCTCATTGCAATAAACCTTCCTATGCATATTTCAGAGCTCCCCATTGCAATAAACCTTCCTATGCATATTTCAGAGCTATCATTGCAATAAACCTTCCTATGCATATTTCAGAGCTCTCATTGCAATAAACCTTCCTATGAAGTTTTGAATTAATCAGTTAAAATTACTCAGTTCATTGAGCGGAAAACCAATGAGTGCCATCCCGTCACCTCAAAGGGACATTTACTTTCAGAAAAGGGAAGGTATCTCAATCAGATATAGATTTTGAACATATACATTGTATAAAGATTATAGCCAGCAAGTTTAGTTGAAATTCCCTCAGTAGCATATACATTTATATATATAATTAGCTATAGGAACCAGTACATTATTTTGTCTACAGATGTGGAAGACCCCGTTCCTAGTATAAACCCCTCCCCACCCCACTCCAAGTTTGTTATGCCTGTATTTTGACAAACAATTTTTCCCGAACTGCCAGAACCGATACTTTGAAACATAAAAAGGTTCTGCTGATTGATAAAAAATTTGATATCAAGTATAGGCTAAGGTCTTGAATTAAAATAATTTATTTTCAAAACCCCCTAATGTCACATTTACGACCCTAAGCCTAACCAATTTGATAAACCATCATTGCAAACTACTAATTCGTAGTTTTTGAACTTTGTCAAATAAGAATCGATCATAATTTGCACATGTACATGTACACCTTTTTTTGTTATTATCAAGCACGGTTTGGGTACGCCCCTCAATGCAAGTTGTTCATGACATATTTTTCAGTTATTTCTCGTTTTAATATATAAATATATATAAGTACCCTCTAACCTAATTCCATGAAAAATTTAAAATTTGACTTTGATTGAAGGAGTGCTTAATATGAAAAGTGCTGCCGAAATTATGGTAATAGAAGAGTAGGAAGTGCAATTTATGAAATAGCCTGAGTTTCCTCTGGCCCTACACCCTGGATGTCTGGTGTAGGGCCCGATCTAGAGCGGGACAACTATATATAATAAAAACATTGAGTTCTTCAACACCATTTAGTGTCACAAGATTTTTGTGCAAATCCAAATTTAAAACGGGTGTGACACAAACCTACCTTAAAATATATGGATAACAAGATATCTATTTAACCCCAGAAAACCCATTTAGGTCCTACCTACTATATAGGTGTTTTATCCTGTCAGTATGGCTCTTGTTTTAACGCTAGTATAGGCCTAGTCCAATGATTTCGGTTTTCATACTACTTGTTTATTTTTTTTAAACACTTTTTATTGTAATATTTCATTTTAAAATTTTTATGGTCTGTATTTAAATTCACTTATGATTAGTCAGGAGTCATCACATGGCGTTAATAAATATTGATATTGACTTGGAGTGTGTAAAAAATATATTTGACTTAGGCACGTACGCGTCCAGGCATCTCATTTGAATGCGCCTTTGCTTCCACATCCGTTTCATCATTGCGACCTAGGCAGGCGATAAGAAATTTCCCCCAACGGAAACACAAATCCAAAAAATAAGTGAACAGATGTTTTATGATTTTTGATAAATTCTGGAAAATATCAGTTTTGATCTTTCAAATCCTCATACCCTCATCAGACAGAGCACAAAATGCAAAATCTTGTACAAAATACCATATGTATTTTAACTGTGTTGGAAAAGCTGTTGCAATTATATAAATGTTAAAGAAGAAACAAAACGTATTTGTAATATTTTAAATTTGAATTTATCAATCTATCAAAGATATAAAACTATTACAAGCAGCATTTAGCTCTCTCTCAATACCAGCTAGATTTATCGACCCAAGAAAACATAATATTGAATGAGGATCCCGGACTATCCAGTACGTCCGAGGTCAATATTATCTTTTCTTGGTTAATCAAGACCTAATACTAGGATTCGCAACAAGCTCTTTGCTTACCAAACGTCAAACCCCCGAGCGGAAGTTCGGGTAATTTATCCCAGAATTTTATTGCTGCTCCTACTGTTTAGACGCCATATTGAAGGTACGCCTGAAACAACGTCAGCTTTATGACAGCTCATAGAAACTATTTTTCCGATAACAATCACACGGGAATCAAACGTAGTGCAATTATTTTTTATGTAAACTGGTGTTTCAAACGTATTCCGTCGTACTTTATGTTCGGAAGACTGCACATGTGACCGTTCTTTTCACGGCGATTACCACGCTGGTTAGCTTATGTCTGGTGTTTAAAGACGATGCCTACAAAAGGTTTTAGTTTACCTTGTTAAACTCCTTTTTTATTTATTGACCAATTTCAAATGGTTTTTTAAATAAATTGTTTTTTCGATAGTTACTGTTTCGCTTTAAGTCAATTTGGGTTTTGTAAATTTATTGTGAATATTAGTTATTGCCCAGTGAAAATAAGTAAAAAAAAACAATTATGGTTATACTGTGAATGGCTGGTGTTAAGGACATGCTACATGGTTTAAGTTTAACTCCTTTTTAATTTAAGACCAATTTCAAAAAGGTTTTCAAATTTTGTTGTGTGTCTTTTTTTTTTTTGCCCTTTTTTCAACTGTGTTTTTATTTTTGCCCTTTTTAAAAAAGTCCCCTTTTTGGGTCTT
>NW_022982288.1:0-4855 GCF_902652985.1 Pecten maximus
ACTTTTGGGGGGGGAAATTTTTTCATAAAAGGTGACCCTTTAACCCCGGGGCCAAAGGTGGCGGGCTTAAGGGGAATTAGAGTAATTCCTTTAAATTGGTGCCAGTCATCAACTTATGAATGGATTTGACCCAATTTGGTCAGAAATTAACATCATTGGGGGGAAGGGGAACAGATTTTGCATAAATGGTGACTCTGACCCTCAGGAGCCAAATGGGCGCACCCCATACGGGAATTAGAGGTAATTCCTTTAAATCGCTACTAGTCATAAAGTTATGAAAGGATTTGAACCCAATTTGGTCAGAAAACATCATTGGGGGAAGGCAAATATATTTTGCATAAATGGTGACTTGACCCCCAGGGCCAAAGAGGGCGGGGCCTAAAAGGGAAATAGAGGTAATTCCTTCAAATCGCTACTAGTCATAAAGTTATGAAAGGATTTGAACCCATTTGGATAGAACATCATTGGGGGAAGGGAAATATATTTTGCATAATGGTGACTCTGACCCCCAAAGGGCCAAAAAGGCGGGCCTAAAAGGGAAATAGAGGTAATTCCTTTAAATCGCTACTAGTCATAAAGTTATGAATGGATTTGAACCCAATTTGGTCAGAAATTAAACATCATTTGGGGAAGGGAAACAGATTTTGCATAAATGGTGACTCTTAACCCCAAGGGGCCAAAGGAGCGGGGCCCCAAAGGGGAAATAGAGTTGATTCCTTTAAATCGCTACTAGTCATAAAGTTATGAATGGATTTGAACCCAATTTGGTCAGAAACATTCTTGGGGAAGGGGAAACAGATTTTGCATAAATGGTGACTCTTACCCCAAAGGGGCCAAAGGAGCGGGGCCTAATGGGGAAATAGAGGTAATTCCTTTAAATTGGTGCCAGGTATCAACTTATGAATGGATTTGAATGGATTTGAACCCAATTTGGTCAGAAACATTCTTGGGGGAAGGGGAACAGATTTTGCATAAATGGTGACTCTTAACCCCAATGGGCCAAAGGGCGGGGCCTAATGGGGAAATAGAGGTAATTCCTTTAAATTGGTGCCAGGTATCAACTTATGAATGGATTGAATGGATTTGAACCCAATTTGGTCAGAAATAAACATCATTGGGGAAGGGAACAGATTTTGCATAGTTGGTGACTCTGACACTCGAGGTGCCAAATGGGCGGGCTCCAATACGGGAATAGAGTAATTCCTTTAAATCGCTACTATCATAAAGTTATGAAAGGATTTGAACCCAATTTGGTCAGAAACATCATTCGGGGAACGGAACGATTTTGCATAAATGGTGACTCTTACCCCCAAGGGGCCAAATTGGCGGGCCCCATAGGGGAAATAGAGGTTAATTCCTTCAAATCGCTACTAGTCTTAAAGTTATGAAAGGATTTGAACACATTTGGTCAGAAACATCATTTGGGGAAGGGAAACAGATTTTGCATAAATGGTGACTGACCCCTGAGGGGCCAAAGGAGCGGGGCCCCATAGGGGAAATAAGAGTTGATTCCTTTAAATCGCTACTAGTCATAAAGATATGAATGGGTTTGAACCCAATTTGGTCAGAAACATTCTTGGGGAAGGGAACAGATTTTGCATAAATGGTGACTCTTAACCCCAAGGGGCCAAAGGGGCGGGGCCTAATGGGAAAATAGAGGTAATTCCTTTTAAAATTTGGGGGCCCCCTAAAATTATGAATGGTTTTCCCAATTTTGGGCCAACATTTAAACATCATTGGGGGAAAAGGGGAAAAAATTTTTCACAAATGGTGATCTGACCTTCGAGGGGGGCCAAAAGGGGGTGCCCTATGGGGAATTTGAGTTTTCCTTAAATCGCGACAGTCATCAATTATAAGGAATGAACCCAATTTGGGCGAAAAGAAAAATCTTTTGGGGGGAAGGGGAACGATTTTTCATAAATGGTGACCTTAACCCCCCAAGGGGGCCCAAAGGGGGGGGGCCTAATGGGGAAAAAAGAGGAATCCTTTTAAAATTTGGGGCCAGTCAAAACTTTGAATGGGTTTTAACCCAATTTGGTCAAACATTTAAACATCATTGGGGGAAAGGGGGAAAGATTTTGCACAATGGGGACTCCCCGACCCCCAAAGGGGCCCAAAAGGCGGGGGAATAGGGAAAAAAGTTTTTCCTTCAAATCGCTACTATCCTAAGTTAGGGAAAGGATTTGAAACCAATTTTTTCAGAAACATCATTTGGGGGGGGAAAAGATTTTGCTGAATGGATTGACCCCTGAGGGGGCCCAGGATGGGGCCCCATAGGGGAAATAAATTTTATTCCTTTAATCGCTACTTTTCAAAAGTTAGAATGGATTTGGGGCCCAATTTGGGCAAAACATTTTTGGGGAGGGGGGAACAGATTTTGCAAAAAAATGGTGCTCTTAACCCCAAGGGGCCAAAGGGTGGGGGTTTAAAGGGGATTTGGGAATTCCTTTAATTGGTGCCCGTTCCCAAACTTATAATGGATTTTTAACCCCCTTTGGGCAAAATTAAAATCATGGGGGGGGGAAGGGAAAAATTTTGCTAAATGGGCTCTACCCCGAAGCCAAATGGGGCGCACCCAATACGGGGAAATTTAAAGGGAATTCCTTTAACGCTTAGTCATAAAGTTTAAAGGGTTTGCCCAATTTGGTCAGAAACTCATTGGGGGGAAAGGGGAATTATTTTGCATAAAAAGGTGACTTTTTCCCCAAGGGGGCCCAAAAGGCGGGCTAAAAGGGGAAAAAAGGGAAATTCCCTTTAAATCGCTACAGTCTAAAATTTTTGAAAAGGGTTTGAAACCAATTTGGTTAGCATCATTGGGGGGAAAAATTATTTTTCATAAAGGTACTCTACCCCCCCAAAGGGCCAAAAAAGGGGGGGCCTAAAAGGGAAAAAGGGTTAATTCCTTTTGTACTAGTCATAAAATTATGAAAGGTTTGAACACTTTGGGCGAAAAAATCATTTTTGGGGAAGGGGGAAAAAGATTTGCATAAATGGTGCCCCTGACCCCTGGGGGGGCCAAAGGGGCGGGGCCCCAAAGGGGAAATAGAGTTGATTTCCCTTTAAACGTACTAGTCATAAAATTTTGAATGGATTTGAACCCAATTTGGGCAAAAAATTCTCGGGGGGGAAGGGGGAAAAGATTTGCATAAAGGGGGACTCTTTTCCCCCCCGGGGGCCAAGGGGGGGGGGCCTAAAGGGGAAATAGAGGTAATTTTTAAATTGGGCCAGGGTTTAACTTATGAATGATTTGAATGGTTTAACCCAAATTTTGGGCAGAAAAATTTAAAATATTGGGGAAGGGGAAAAATTTTGCATAATGGTGACCAACCCCCCAAAGGGGCCCCAAAGGGGGGCTTAATGGGGAAATTTTAGGTAAATTCCTTTAAATGGTGCCAGTCATCAACTTATAATGGGTTTGAACCCAAATTGGGGCAAAATTAAACACATTGGGGGGCAGGGGAAAAGATTTTTGTAAATGGTACTCACCCTCGAGGAGCCAAAAGGGCGCACCCCCTACGGGAATTAGAGAAATTTCCTTTAAATCGCTACAGTCATAAAGTTATGAAAGGTTAACCCAAATTTGGGCAAAAACATTGGGGGAAGGGAAAAATATTTTGCAAAATGGTGACTCGAAACCCCCGGGCCAAAAGGGGGGGGCCAAAAGGGAAAAAAAGGAATTTCCTTTAAATCGACAGCTAAAGTTTGAAAAGGGTTGAAACCCTTTGGTTGAACTCATTGGGGGAAGGGAAATATATTTTTTAATAAATGGTGACTCGACCCCCCAAAGGCCAAAAAGGCGGGGGTAAAAGGGGAAAAAAAGGGGGAATTCCCTTTAAACGTACTATCTAAAGTTAGAAGGGTCTGAACACAGGGGCAAAAATCATTGGGGAAGGAAACGATTTGCATAAAAGGGGACTCTGACCCGAGGGCCAAAAGGGCGGGCCCCAAAGGGGGGAAAAAGAGTTATCCTTTAAATCGCTACTAGTCAAAGTTTTAAAAGGGTTGAACCCAATTTTTGGGCAGAAACATTCTTAGGGGGAAGGGGGGAAAATTTTGCAAAAAATGGGGACTCTTAACCCCCAAAGGGGCCAAAGGGGGGGGGCCATGGGAAATAGGGTAATTCCCCTTTAATTTGGTGGGCCCTCACCTTATAATGGATTTGAACCCAATTTGGTAGAAATAAACATCTTGGGGGGGGGGGGACAGATTTTTCAAAAATTTTTGATTGACCCCGAGGAGCCAAAAAGGCGCACCCCAAACGGGAAATTTGGGTAATCCTTTAAAACGTACTAGTCTAAATTAGAAAAGGATTTTAACCCCAAATTTTGGGCAAAACATCATTGGGGAGGAAATTTTTTGCATAAAAGGGGACCTACCCGGGGGCCAAAAAGGGGGGGGCCTAAAAAGGGGAAAAAGAGGGAATTCCCCTTTAAATCGCTACACATAAAATTTGAAAAGGGTTTGAACCCCAAATTTTGGTAGAACATCATTGGGGGAAAGGGAAAAAATTTTGCATAATGGGACTCTGCCCCCAAAGGGCCAAAAAACGGGGCCCAAAAAGGGGAAAAAGAGGTTTAATTCCTTTAAATGCTATAGTTTTAAAGTTATGAAAGGATTTGAAAAAATTTGGTCAAAAAAAACATTTTGGGGGGGAAAACAATTTGCATAAAAGGGGACTCTGACCCCCCGGGGGCCAAAAGGGGGGGGCCCCAAAGGGGCAAAGAGTTTTCCTTTTTAAAACGCTTCTATCATAAATTTAGAATGGATTTTTAACCCAATTTGGGCAGAAACTTCTTGGGGGAAGGGGAACAGATTTTTCATAAAAGGGGGCCTTTAAACCCCCGGGGCCAAAGGG
>NW_022982289.1:2500-5057 GCF_902652985.1 Pecten maximus
CATTATAAACAGTACACGTTTGGAGGGGTAGGTTGACTATATAGTGAAATATAGGTGAATAGTTGATGGAGAACATTAATGAAGAAATAAAGCTTTTTTATCATGAATTTTGGTAATTTTGGTAACTTGTTTTCAAAAAACCTTTATCAGCATCAATAATTCTATAAATTTTAACAACAACAACAAAATTGGTCTGGTCTGGGGTAACTAATTTTGATGAGTCATTTATGCCTGGAAGGGGGGGGGGGGGGGTCACTTTACCATGGCCATGATAAAGTGACCCCCCCCCCCTTTCTCCTTACATGTACATGATCACATCAAAAACTTATCCGAGATCAATTTTGGTTTGTTTTGTTATAATGTATAGGTTAAAGAATTGAGGTTGATCAAAAAAAAAAATTTCTTTTTTAAAAATGTCAAAATATCTTGTTTCGTTATGGTCATGTTAAAGTGACCCAAACCTGCTCCAGCTTTTGCAATGATCTACCAAAATCTAATATTGTAAATACTTTATTTTTAGTGGAGTAAACTTGTTATAAAAGTTTGGTGAAAAAGGTATATCAAAGTATTGTAAAAGTAGTGGAAGGGAATAAGCGGGGGAGGGGGGGTCACTTTACCATGGCCATGGTAAAGTGACCCCCCCCCCCCCCCCCCCCCCCCCCCTTTCCGGACTTGCATCAAAATCACTTATCTGATACAATATAGCTTTTATTAAAAAAATATGTTGAATGATATATGAAAAACAAGTTAGGATTTTTTTTTTTTTTTTTTTTTTTGCAAGGGGGGGTCATTCTACCATGGGGGGGGGGTCATTTTACCATAATGGTATTTTGACCCCGGGGTCATTTCACCATAATGGTATTTTGACCCCGGGGTCATTTCACCATGATTCAAAATACCATGCTACACCGGTACCTTCTAGATACATGTTTTGTACAGATGATGAAAAATGCTGGAATTTATGGTCAGTGATGGAAAAGTGCTTGAATTTGCTCTCAAGTGCTTGAAAAGTACTTGAATTCATATATGTCCTGACTGAAAACATGCTTTTTCAGAATCCTTATAAATGAGTAATTTATCATAAGAAAATTTCGGCCCATATATGTTCTAGCGCAGTTTTGTTATTTTTATGATATTCAAATGCAACCTCGATTCCCTTACAAGTTTGCTCCTGGAAAATTGCATGAGAAAAATTACTTAGCTTTGGTATGAAAAATCTGTACGAACCATGTATTTACATCCATTTCTAACAGATAATAGTTTACTCCTTCTAGTATTTTATATTTCTCTTTTGACTAACAATCTGTATGAATGGTCATATTTCTATAATAATATTTTGAATACTGTACGTTTCAGACAATATTTTACAACGCAAACATCATCTGACACTTATCAGTATAAATTGGCACCCATTACATGAATTAAGTCAAGAACACATGAATAATACCAAGAAGGGAGTTCTATAAGAACCACAGAACCAAATGATTTCCTATAGATGTTAACGTTTACCACTGTCCTGCTTAAATGGAGTTTTCAACACTGGCCCACGAGCCCTAATTTTGAAGAATGTCATCTCGGAAACCTGTAAATAGAATGAATAAAAATTCTACCAATTCGATTTTGTTTTATATGGGGGCCATCTTGTATTCAAGTAAGCACCTAAAATGCACGTAAATTTACAACAAAATACACACTTAATTAACTCCCCCTGACAAAAACAGGCTAGAAAAAAAAACAACTTTTTTTCTATATACATGTATTTACATCTACATGTACTGCCCAGCCCACACATAAAACTTTTGAAACTTCTCTCACCTAAATATCCACTTAGTAGGCCCCATTGCATTCACCTTCCTATTAAATCTTCTGCCCAAACATGGAAAACCTAAAATCTATTTTTGATTTGGTTCTGTGGTCCCTATTGGAACTCTATTTGGTTGAAGATTCCAATGGTTTCTTATTGTGATGTAGTAAATTCTCTAAAAAAAGTCTAATTATTAGTCAAGCTTCAATTTTTGTTAACAAATCAAAAACCCACCTTCATGACCCTTGAATACATATTGGAATTTGGTTAGATTCCAGGGACCAGTTTAGTCAGAAACCTGGTTTTGGTCTGGGACCTGGTTTAGTCTGGCACCTGGTTAGTCTCGGACCTGGTGGTTTAGTCTTTGATCTGGTTAGTAGGGTACCTGGTTTAGTCTGAGACCTGTATTAAAGCGGTGGACCTGGTTAATTTTGAATACTTGCAGTGTTGTTCACAAGTCTTGGAACTCATGGTTATAGTCTTAGGCCTGTTTTAAATCTGGGACCGGGAATTTGAATCTTTTTTTTTCCCCTGGGAATTTTGGTTGGAAAATTTTGGGTTTTAAATTTTGGGGGGTTTTTTATTGGGTTTTTTTGGGGGGGGGGGGAAAAAAAACCTGGGGTTTTTGGGGGTTGGGACCTTTTGTTAGGGGCTGGGCCATTGGGTTTTAAATTTTTTTGGGATTTGTGGGGTTTTTTTAAGGGTGTAGAAAAACCCGGCTTAAGGGGTTTGTCCCCAGTTACCTCCCCATTA
>NW_022982290.1:0-20397 GCF_902652985.1 Pecten maximus
TTGGATTTAACGATAATGGCTGTTTGTTTGTCAGGTTGTTTTCAGGACAGACTGGTCCAAAAATGCAATACAAGGGACCAAGGGGAACCTACTTATGAAATTTGAGAAAGATCCCTTCAGCACTTTCTCAGAAATAGCGATAACAAACTTCAACTGTCAAGATCCAAGATGGCTGCCTGTCGGCCATGTTGTTTTCAGATTGGTCTCAAAACGCAATATGCATAACTAGGCACCAAGGGAAACTTACATATGCAATTTGAGAAAGATCCCTTAAATACTTTCTCAGAAATAGCGATAACAAACTTCAATTGTCAAAATCCAAGATGGCTGCCTGTCGGCCATGTTGTTTTCAGATCGGTCTCAAAACGCAATATGCATAACTAGGCACCAAAGGAAACCTACATATGAAATTTGAGAAAGATCCATTCAGTACTTTCTCAGAAATAGCGATAACAAACTTCAATTGTCAAAATCCAAGATGGCTGCCTGTCGGCCATGTTGTTTTCAGATTGGTCTCAAAACGCAATATGCATAACTAGGGACCAAGGGGAACCTACATATGAAATTTGAGAAAGATCCCTTCAGTTCTTTTTCAGAAATAGCGATAACAAACTTCAATTGTCAAAATCCAAGATGGCTGCCTGTCAGCCATGTTGTTTTCAGATTCGTCTCAAATCGCAATATGCATAACTAGGCACCAAGGGGAGCCTACATATGAAATTTGAGAAAGATCCCTTCAGTACTTTCTCAGAAATAGCGATAACAAACTTCAATTGTCAAAATCCAAGATGGCTGCCTGTCGGCCATATTGTTTTCCGATTAGTCTCAAATCGCAATATGCATAACTAGGCACCAAGGGGAGCCTACATATGAAATTTGAGAAAGATCCCTTCAGCACTTTCTCAGAAATAGCGATAACAAACTTCAATTGTCAAAATCCAAGATGGCTGCCTGTCGGCCATGTTGTTATCCGATTGGTCTCAAAATGCAATATGCATAACTAGGCACCAAGGGGAACCTTCATATGGAATTTGAGAAAGATCCCTTCAGTACTTTCTCAGAAATAGCGATAACAAACTTCAACTGTCAAAATCCAAGATGGCTGCCTGTCGGCCATATTATTTCCGATTAGTCTCAAATCGCAATATGCATAACTAGGCACCAAGGGGAACCTTCATTTTAAATTTGAGAAAGATCCCTTCAGTACTTTCTCAGAAATAGCGATAACAAACTTCAATTGTCAAAATCCAAGATGGCTGCCTGTCGGCCATGTTGTTATCCGATTGGTCTCAAAACGCAATATGCATAACTAGGCACCAAGTGGAACCTTCATATGAAATTTGAGAAAGATCCCTTCAGTACTTTCTCAGAAATAGCGATAACAAACTTCAATTGTCAAAATCCAAGATGGCTGCCTGTCGGCCATTTTGTTTACCGATTGGACTCAAAACGCAATATGCATAACTAAGCACCAAGGGGAACCTACATATGAAATTTGAGAAAGATCCCTTCAGTACTTTCTGAGAAATAGCGCTAACAAGAATTGTTTACGGACGGAGGAACGGACGGACGGACGGACGGACGGAGGGACGGACGGACCACGGACCACGGACGCAGGGCGATTTGAACAGCCCACCATCTGATGATGGTGGGCTAAAAACAGCATTATCAAAAACAAGTTGTATAATTATAAATTTAAACAAGAGATCCCAGAGGGATCTTGGCGCCCACCATTGAATGATCTTTATAGGTTCCATGTCAGATTGATCTTTTCTCTACTTTTCCCTTCCTCTAAGTCTTACTAATCTGTGTAAATTCAGAAACAGCCCTCTAGTACTTTTCAAACAAGGGGAACCTATATATAAAATTTAAGAGTTAGCGATAATGGCTGTCTGTCAGCCATGTTGTTTTTGGATTGGTCCCAAAATGCAACACCAGGGACCATGAAATTGGAGAAAGATCCCTTCAGTACCTTCTGACAAATAGCGATAACAAACTTTAATTGTCAAAATCTAAGATGGCTGCCTGTCGGCAATGTTGTTTTCCGATTGGTCTCAAAATGCAATATGCATAACTAGGCACCGAGGGGAACCTATATATGAAATTGGAGAAAGATCCCTTCAGTACTTTCTGAGAAATAGCGATAACAAACTTCAATTGTCAAAATCCAAGATGGCTGCCTGTCGGCCATGTTGTTTTCCGATTGGTCTCAAAATGCAATATGCATAACTAGGCACCGAGGGGAGCCTACATATGAAATTTCAGAAAGATCCTTTCATTAGTTTTTGAGAAATAGTGATAAAAAACTTCAATTGTCAAAATCCAAGATGGCTGCCTGTCGGCCATGTTGTTTTCCGAGTGGTCTCAAAATGCAATATACATAATAAGGCACCAAGAGGAACCTATATATGAAATTTGAGAAAGATCCCTTCATTGCTTTTCTAAGAAATAGTGATAACAAACTTCAATTGTCAAAATCCAAGATGGCTACCTGTCGGCCATGTTGTTTTCCGATAGGTCTCAAAATGCAATATGCGTAACTAGGCACCAAGGGGAACCTATATATGAAATTGGAGAAAGATCCCTTCAGTACTTTCTGAGAAATGGCGATAACAAACTTCAATTGTCAAAATCCAAGATGGCTGCCTGTCGGCCATGTTGTTTTCCGATTGGTCTCAAAATGCAATATGCATAACTAGGCACCAAGGGGAACCTATATATGAAATTGGAGAAAGATCCCTTCAGTACTTTCTGAGAAATGGCGATAACAAACTTCAATTGTCAAAATCCAAGATGGCTGCCTGTCGGCCATGTTGTTTTCCGATTGGTCTCAAAATGCAATATGCATAACTAGGCACCAAGGGGAACCTATATATGAAATTGGAGAAAGATCCCTTCAGTACTTTCTGAGAAATAGCGATAACAAACTTCAATTGTCACAAGAGATCCCAGAGGGATCTTGGCGCCCACCATTGAATGATCTACATAGGTTCCATGTCAGATTGATCTTTTCTCTACTTTTCCCTTCATTTTACTCTAATCTGTGCAAATTGAGACATCCCTCCAGTACTTTTCAAACAAGGGAATCCTAGCTATATAAGAAATTTGAGATTTAACGATAATGGCTGTTTGTTTGTCAGGTTGTTTTCAGGACAGACTGGTCCAAAAATGCAATACAAGGGACCAAGGGGAACCTACTTATGAAATTTGAGAAAGATCCCTTCAGCACTTTCTCAGAAATAGCGATAACAAACTTCAACTGTCAAGATCCAAGATGGCTGCCTGTCGGCCATGTTGTTTTCAGATTGGTCTCAAAACGCAATATGCATAACTAGGCACCAAGGGAAACTTACATATGCAATTTGAGAAAGATCCCTTAAATACTTTCTCAGAAATAGCGATAACAAACTTCAATTGTCAAAATCCAAGATGGCTGCCTGTCGGCCATGTTGTTTTCAGATCGGTCTCAAAACGCAATATGCATAACTAGGCACCAAAGGAAACCTACATATGAAATTTGAGAAAGATCCATTCAGTACTTTCTCAGAAATAGCGATAACAAACTTCAATTGTCAAAATCCAAGATGGCTGCCTGTCGGCCATGTTGTTTTCAGATTGGTCTCAAAACGCAATATGCATAACTAGGGACCAAGGGGAACCTACATATGAAATTTGAGAAAGATCCCTTCAGTTCTTTTTCAGAAATAGCGATAACAAACTTCAATTGTCAAAATCCAAGATGGCTGCCTGTCAGCCATGTTGTTTTCAGATTCGTCTCAAATCGCAATATGCATAACTAGGCACCAAGGGGAGCCTACATATGAAATTTGAGAAAGATCCCTTCAGTACTTTCTCAGAAATAGCGATAACAAACTTCAATTGTCAAAATCCAAGATGGCTGCCTGTCGGCCATATTGTTTTCCGATTAGTCTCAAATCGCAATATGCATAACTAGGCACCAAGGGGAGCCTACATATGAAATTTGAGAAAGATCCCTTCAGCACTTTCTCAGAAATAGCGATAACAAACTTCAATTGTCAAAATCCAAGATGGCTGCCTGTCGGCCATGTTGTTATCCGATTGGTCTCAAAATGCAATATGCATAACTAGGCACCAAGGGGAACCTTCATATGGAATTTGAGAAAGATCCCTTCAGTACTTTCTCAGAAATAGCGATAACAAACTTCAACTGTCAAAATCCAAGATGGCTGCCTGTCGGCCATATTATTTCCGATTAGTCTCAAATCGCAATATGCATAACTAGGCACCAAGGGAAACCTACATATGAAATTTGAGAAAGATCCCTTCAGCACTTTCTCAGAAATAGCGATAACAAACTTCAATTGTCAAAATCCAAGATGGCTGCCTGTCGGCCATGTTGTTATCCGATTGGTCTCAAAATGCAATATGCATAACTAGGCACCAAGGGGAACCTTCATTTGAAATTTGAGAAAGATCCCTTCAGTACTTTCTCAGAAATAGCGATAACAAACTTCAACTGTCAAAATCCAAGATGGCTGCCTGTCGGCCATATCGTTTTCCGATTAGTCTCAAATCGCAATATGCATAACTAGGCACCAAGGGAAACCTACATATGAAATTTGAGAAAGATCCCTTCAGTACTTTCTCAGAAATAGCGATAACAAACTTCAATTGTCATAAGAGATCCCAGAGGGATCTTGGCGCCCACCATTGAATGATCTTCATAAGTTCCATGTCAGATTGATCTTTTCTCTACTTTTCCCTTCATTTTACTAATCTGTGCAAATTGAGACATCCCTCCAGTACTTTTCAAACAAGGGAATCCTAGCTATATAAGAAATTTGAGATTTAACGATAATGGCTGTTTGTTTGCCAGGTTGATTTCAGGACAGACTGGTCCAAAAATGCAATACAAGGGACCAGGGGGAACCTACATATGAAATTTGAGCAAGATCCATTCAGTACATTCTCAGAAATAGAGATAACAAACTTCAATTGTCAAAATCCAAGATGGCGGTCTGTCGGCCATATTGTTTTCCAATTGATCTCAAAATGCAATAAGCATAAAGAGGCACCAAGGGGAACCTCCATATGAAATTTGAGAAAGATCCCTTCAGTACTTTCTCAGAAATAGCGATAACAAACTTCAATTGTCAAAATCCAAGATGGCTGCCTGTCGGCCATGTTATTTTCAGATTGGTCTCAAAATGCAATAAGCATAAAGATACACCAAGGGGAACCTCCATATGAAATTTGAGAAAGATCCCTTCAGTACTTTCTCAGAAATAGCGATAACAAACTTCAATTTTCAAAATCCAAGATGGCTGCCTGTCGGCCATGTTATTTTCAGATTGGTCTCAAAAAGCAATATGCATAACTAGGCACCAAGGGAAACTTACATATGAAATTTCAGAAAGATCCATTCAGTACTTTCTCAGAAATAGTGATAACAAACTTCAATTGTCAAAATCCAAGATGGCTGCCGGTCGGCCATGTTGTTTTCTGATTGGTCTCAAAACGCAATATGCATAACTAGGCACCAAGGGAAACCTACATATGAAATTTCAGAAAGATCCATTCAGTACTTTCTTAGAAATAGTGATAACAAACTTCAATTGTCAAAATCCAAGATGGCTGCCTGTCGGCCATGTTGTTTTCCGATTGGTCTCAAATCGCAATATGCATAACTAGGCACCAAGGGGAGCCTACATATGAAATTTGAGCAAGATCCATTCAGTACATTCTCAGAAATAGCGATAACAAACTTCAATTGTCAAAATCCAAGATGGCTGCCTGTCGGCCATGTTGTTTTCCGATTGGTCTCAAAACGCAATATGCATAACTAGGCACCAAGGGGAACCTACATATGAAATTTGAGAAAGATCCCGTCAGTACTTTCTCAGAAATAGCGATAACAAACTTCAATTGTCAAAATCCAAGATGGCTGTCTGTCGGCCATGTTGTTTTCCGATCGGTCTCAAAACGCAATATGCATAACTAGGCACCAAGGGGAACCTACATATGAAATTTGAGAAAGATCCCTTCAGTACTTTCTGAGAAATAGCGATAACAAACTTCAATTGTCAAAATCCAAGATGGCTGCCTGTCGGCCATGTTGTTTTCCGATTGGTCTCAAAACGCAATATGCATAACTAGGCACCAAGGGGAACCTACATATGAAATTTGAGAAAGATCCCTTCAGTACTTTCTGAGAAATAGCGATAACAAGAATTGTTTACGGACGGACGGACGGAGGGACGGACGGACGGAGGGACGGACGGACGGACGACGGACCACGGGGCGATTTGAATAGCCCACCATCTGATGATGGTGGGCTAAAAATCCAAGATGGCTGCCTGTCGGCCATGTTGTTTTCCGATTTGTTTCAAAATGCAATATGCATAACTAGGCACTGAGGGGAGCCTACATATGAAATTTCAGAAAGATCCCTTTATTAGTTTTTGAGAAATAGCGATAATAAACTTCAATTGTCAAAATCCAAGATGGCTGCCCGTCGGTCATGTTGTTTTCCGATTGGTCTCAAAATGCAATATGCATAACTAGGCACCAAGAGGAACCTATATATGAAATTTGAGAAAGATCCCTTCATTGCTTTTCTAAGAAATAGTGATAACAAACTTCAATTGTCAAAATCCAAGATGGCTGCCTGTCGGCCATGTTGTTTTCCGATTGGTCTCAAAATGCAATATGCATAACTAGGCACCAAGAGGAACCTATGTATGAAGTTTGAGAAAGATCCCTTCATTGCTTTCTAAGAAATAGTGATAACAAACTTCAATTGTCAAAATCCAAGATGGCTGCCTGTCGGCCATGTTGTTTTCCGATAGGTCTCAAAATGCAATATGCATAACAAGGCACCAAGGGGAACCTATGTATGAAATTTGAGAAAGATCCCTTCAGTACTTTCTGAGAAATAGCGATAACAAACTTCAATTGTCAAAATCCAAGATGGCTGCCTGTCGGCCATGTTGTTTTCCGATAGATCTCAAAATGCAATATGCATAACTAGGCACCAAGGGGAACCTATATATGAAATTTGAGAAATATCCCTTCTGTACTTTCTGAGAAATAGCGATAACAAGAATTGTTTACGGACGGACGGACGGAGGGACGGACGGACGACGGACCACGGACGCAGGGCGATTTGAATAGCCCACCATCTGATGATGATGGGCTAAAAAACAAAAAAAGATGGTATTTCTTTTGCACACATCTATTATGTAAGCTATCTGAAGCACCATGCTATATATATATATATGTTCAACCGATTTTTATTTGAAGCCAAAACAATCCCTATTCTTTATGGATTTAATAATGCTGAAAAAAACATGTTTTACATCATTACAACATTACATACCTGAATAGATGTCTATGAACTTCATTGAACCAATATCTCAATCCTGCTGTAGGTCATGATAATAGATGTCCATGAACTTCATTGAACCAATATCGTAATCCTGCTGTACCTCATGATAATCAATCGAACCTTTCCTCTCATCGTCTTTGTACCGCACTACACCATCCCAGCCGTTACATGTCTCTTCTGATTGTTTTCAAGGGACATATCTCCTATAAAAACAGCATTATCAAAACTTTGCATTTCTTTAAAAAAATGATATATATAGTAGTTCTTTTGCACACATCTATCATGTAAGCTATCTGAAGCACCAAGCTACATTCAAATGATTTTTATTTCAAGCCAAAATATTGCTTGTTTTTTTATGGATTTACAATGCAATCAAGACATTCCAGAGGGATCTTGGCACCCACCATTACATGATTTTTATAGGTTTCATGTCAGACTGATCTTCTCTCTATTTTCCCCTTTTTCCTCTTACATGAACACATGAAACCTACAAGTGAAATCTGAGAAACATTTATAACAAACTTGAATTCTCGAAATACAAGATGGCCTCCTGTCGGCCATTTTATCATTTGTGTCATAATAGTTTATGTATAAATGTAGACCATATAAGTTTAGAACCCCATTTTATTAACAATAATAGACAGTATTGTTTAAATTCAAACATTTGTCATGGTCATGTAGGTTTTAGGGACTGTTTGTTAAATTTGAAAATTTGAAATATTTTTTTTTAATTTTATTTTTTGAGGGTATTAGCTATTGTATCCGGAGACACAATATTCCCGACCACCGCCACGGGGAGGCTCCCTCTTTAGGTAGTCATATATATGTAACTTTTTGTTGTTGTTGTTATTATTATTGTTGTTGTTGTTGTTGTTACATATGTGTTTTTGAATTTTGAATTCTGGTTGCCAATATGTCTCTTAATCAATTTTTCACTGTTCAATACAGATGATCCTGAAGCTGATTGTCTCCCCTGCCATGTTGCTGAATGACTGGATCTAGCTGCCCTCTCCTGTAGTCGGACTTTCGAGCGGACTTGGACCTTTTCTTATGATCTTTATGCTGTGCTGCCAGTCTTGATAGAGCTCTCTTCTTCACTTCAGGTTTGTATTGGTGTTGTCTTTGGTACACTTCCTCTGAGCTCAGTTGATCAAGCTTATGTTTAACTTCTCGACTCAGAGTACCACCGAGGTGTTCGACCTTCTGTTGAATAGCTTTCCCGGCCGTGTTGTTGAAAGTTAAGATGGCATTGTCAAGTCTCCCCTCAGCATTCCGTCCAAAGTTCTGATATTTTGGTAGAGCGACATTGATGCCTATGTGACACCCCTCATTTTTCTGAGTTGATGTGTTGAGTCTCATTGAATAGACAGCTTCAGTGCTTAACTTCATTTTCAGGAGCTCCAATACCAACATCTGGTCATCTGGCGTCATCTGAAGATGATGTATCTGGTTCGAACTGAGGAACATTGAGCGCACCCACCAGTTGTCACCGTCATCTCCAGAGCACACCTCGGAGTGCTGACTACACTTGGAACAGTCCCCTGAATAGCACGACACGGTGGCATCTAACACATCAGGTAAGCGACTGGTGATAGTCTCCATGTTACCGTTGTGTGTTTTCATGAGGGATTTGAAGACCATGCTGCTCCTGGCTTTCAAGTCTTGGGAAAACACCTTCTGTAAGTGAGACCTCATAAGTCTGGTACATCCGGGAAACATGGAGTCACTGAACTTAGCACTGTTTGATTTCCGAAACTGTGCTCTACCTATGTGAGTCGGGTCAGCCAGTCTCTCCACTTTCCACATCAGATGTAGGGCTCGCATGGCTTCCTGCAGGCCTTGGGCGCTAGTACCATCTCCATCCGTAGTGGCATATTTCACAAGGACACCCTGTCTGGTCAGCTGCTCTCCAATGTCGTTCCCCATGGCATACTCGGAGAGGCCGTCAAACCGGCTGGTGTTGGCTGTGCACTCAGGGTGACCACCCGGACAGTCAACATCATACCCTTTCCCTCTCAGCCAAGCGCCTGTCCAGCAAAGTTTGTTGTGGAGGGCACGTCCAAGTATCCACTTCTTTGGAGTACATGTCTCAATTCCCAAGCTGATTCCCTGAGAGGCATTCAGTCCAGGCTTCTTAGAGCTTCCAAATGTAGTACTGTTGTACCGCCCATCCACAGCTATTCCGATGGTGCTCGGAGACTCCTGTCCTCTCAGGGTGTTGTCCTGTACCACCAGTCGAGTCTTTTCCTCTATGTCGGTTTTGTTAAGGGCAGTAATCTCCCGTGACACCTGGTTGGCCTGTCGTTGCATCCCACTTTTGGCACCTGCAGGTATGTTCAGGTGTCCGAAAAGTCTAGCTCCTTTGGTGCTGACGGACTGTCCACACAGTGCTGAAGGTAGATATTTGTTAATTAGTGCTGGCTTTGGTCCGGGCTTCTCCGAGTCGGCTTCTCTGTAAAGTTTGTAAAGCTGAGACTTGTACTCACACTTGTCACACTGGACAGAGCAACTCCATCCCAGGGCCCATTTCTTCTCGGACACTAGTTTGAATACGGGTACCGTACAACTGGTGTGACATTGCTCTGCGTGTACATTGATGACATCGTTCCACATCTTCATCATCAAGATAACATCAATTATCCGGTTTCCCTCTATTTCAGTCTCCGAGTCTGACGAGGCGGTGGATGCATGTATTGTACAGGGTCTATCTTCGGTGTCCGCTGCTACATTGGATTGACTTTCCGGTCTTGGTGTTGTCACCAGCTGAGATACTTTGGTGACGGTCAGTCTTCTGGTCAGAACTGGGGTCACCTCTGTGTTGACAGGTTTGTCTCTTACATCTTGGAGAACTAGGCCTTTATTCTTGGGGGTGTGTCCAGGTTTGAAATGGTTATTTCTTCTCTTTCTGTCTCCCTTCATACTTGTATTGGTCAGTATTGGTCAGTAGTGGTCAGTGGTGGTCAGTGGTGGTCAGATGTGTTTGGAGTACAAAACTGAAGTGAAGCTGAACACTGATCTGGTAATTGTGATATACACATCAGTGCCTGTTTGATAATTGACTTCAAAGGTGTTTTGAGAAACAATTGAGAGAGGCTAGTATATTATCATTAAACAGATATGCCCATTAAGCCCCCCTCCCCCACCCCCACCCCTTCCCTGCCTCAGGCTAGACAGCCTAACAGTACATATAAACAAGTGCTGGCCACAGTGTGTCCATGGTGGTCACTCACTGTGATTGGTCACTGCATGTCTTTAGTATTACCTGTAGATTATCTCATGTTTTTATGAAACCTAATTAATACTTTGAAGCAGTTAAAATATCAATTTCATAGCAAAATTATAGTATTTTAAAACAAAATCAGTTTTAAAATCTTAAAAAAAATAAAGTTAAAATTTGAAATTGGAAGCAAACTTTGCATAGCTATATGCAGGGAGTATTAAAGTTTACATACCACTTTACAAAATTGAAATATCTCAATTATTGAAAAATCTGTTTCATTTTTTCTTACACATGGTGTCAGAAATATATACAGTAATTGTATGTAGAATTGTGTCTTAACTGTCAGTGTCAAGGGGGTGTTTTTAGATCTCTCTAACTCCTGTTTTATGTGACATAGAGTATTTCTGTTTTGACCGCATGATTTCAAATAGCTCACAGTTTATGAAAACATTTATTTTAAATTTTTGACAAAAATAGTGTCCTATAATAGGACTGAGACCACACACTAAGTACTTCCGGGTTCAGGCCCCACGAATGAAGTCCCCTCAAAAATGTATGTATTTCAGGAAAACAAATCAAATGGCTCTTTGAACTTGATTTTTGTCTATGAATTTAATGTAAATTTATAGTAGAGATGTCAATCTAGGTTTTGTGATGTAAAATATTAATATTGATCATGTATTTTGTGCGCCAGGGTCCTGTGTGAAAAGTCCTGATTTGACCTCTACCCCTGACCCGGATGTATATAATCCACGTTGGTGACACATTTTGACAGCTAACTCCAGAAAATGCTGAACATGCTGGGTTGAAACTTTTATATTTTGCTTCTCACATGTTGGTCTTGGCCAGGTGAGTTGGAAAATTGGATATGAGATTTTGGGAATATACTATGAATTTTAATGTTACAATGAAACATATAGCGAAGCTAATTGTGGTCTCGGTCCTAATATGGCACAACTAGAGACCAATGGGAACCTATGCATGATGTCCGAGGAATATCACTACAGTACTTTTCAAGAAATGGTGATAACAAAGATTGTTTATGGACGGACGCATAGACGACTAACAGATGCAGGGCGACTTGAATAGCCACCATCTGATAATGGTGTGCTAAAACAAGTTTTACAACATTACATACTGTACCTAAAAGATGTCTGTAAATTTCACTGAACCAATATCTGAATGATGATCCACCAAAACGTTCCCCTCATCGTCTTTATACTGCACTGCACCCTCCCATCCTTTACGCGATCATCTGCTTTTCAAGGTAATAGATACATTGCTGGAATTAATTATCTATCAATTTTTAAGATGATATATAGCAGTGCCTTGGCATACATCTAGAATGCTATCTACCTGAAGCATCATATATGTTCAAATGATTTTTATTTCAAGCCGAAACATTCCTATTTTTATGGATCTAACAATGCATAAAAAACATATCTAGATAATATGTACCACACAAATCTTTAAACATCATATATTTATGACTTACTACATTACATACCTAAATTATATGTCTATGAATCTCACTGCACCATTATCCAAATCCTGCTGTAGTTCATTCACTAAAACCTTCTCCTTCTTGCCCTTGTACTGGACTTCATACACAGCACCATCTCGTCCATCTTTACTTTCCACACAGTCCAATACATTGCCCTCATACCATTTATACTGATGTGTTTTCTCATCAACACGCCGTTTATGGAGGATTCACCGCCCGACAAATTTTCTCCTACGCTGTCTGGAAGATCGTGTAGAACATGATGCAGAAATCCCGGGGTTATCACTTGACGATGGAACTATAAAAAACAATTATCATAAGAAAAGTTACATTCAGGTTAAACTATACTATTTTTGACCATACATCCATTCATATATTTAGAGTGAACACATGATTGTAGTTATTTAAAAACACTTATGTGTTACATGTATAGTGTTAGATTTTACACAAAATTTACATCGAGATACAGGAGGAAATTTTGGAAAATAATGAATTCTGTATTGATATTCAAAACTCTCCCAATGTTATAAATCACATCATGATGCATTCTTATGTAAACAAGTGAAGATGTCTCGTTTTTCTTCATTTGAGTGAGGTTTGTTGTTGTTTGGTTTATTGCCTGGTGAAACGCTAGTGTCATTTTTAGGCGGGGTCAACATGTAGTAGCTGGTGACTACCTCACTGAAGGACATGTGGGATCTGAACGACATACATTGTATGGGAGGCGTTTGCATGTCATAGCTGTTTTCCAAGTAACACAAAGTCAACTGCATAGTGCATATCTCAGATATTCATCTAAGCTAGGTTAAAAAGTCCAACACTCTGACAGAGTCAGCTATCGCTGTCGTCACATTTTAGTGTACAAATCAATATATATGTTAGTAGTGCATTTTGGTGTACATGTACTATAATATATGGATGAGAAAGATAGATAAGGCAAAGTCATCTTTTATGTGGAAATCACAGACATGTTTCATTTTCTAATCTGCATTGCAATTTGGCAAGAAAATACAGTGGAACTTCGTTAACTCGAACTCGGAAAACTCGAATACTCCGCTTAACTCGAAGTACCTCGTCGGTCCCGGCCGAATTCTCTCTTTATCTTAGTAAAGAAAACTCGGAAAACTCGAAAAACTCGGATAATACGAAGTGAAAATTTGGTCCCAACAATAAAAATCCTATTTGAAATGATCGAATAACTCGAAGTATAATTTTCGTCGATCGGTGGTAAACGCCGACATTTTTTAAGAGCTAAATTCCGTTTGTAATACTGAACATATCGGCACTAGGCCTACTAACCTACATGCTATTATAAGTGTTTTATAAATTCATAATAGAAATTGTCGGTTGAATCTTATAACAACAAGTCTTAGTGATGAAAAGTACTGCTTTACTTACATCAGGTAATTTCTTAAGGCGGTCGCCGATATTAGTACACACGATAGTCCAACAACTCATCTACCCGCTCGCTCAAGCAGAACTAATCTCTGACTCACCAGTAGATCTACCCGGCTGATGTTTTTACAGGTGTAGAAATGAAACAGTCACCGGCGCTTATTAAATCTTTAAACTGCTGAAACAATAGCGTAATTACTGCCAAGGTGTTCAGAGTACAACTTTAACGGTCAGTGCTGTCTATTAAATCGGATAAAACGCCAACTCAGTTACAGTAACATTTTATACGCACATGCGCAGCCCAACTTCCGGTGCTAATACACATGAAAATGGCGTGGTGATCAATTAAAAGTAAGTAGGCCGATCAAACAGTATTTCATATGTCCAATACAAGGCAGTGGTTCGGTTACGTTTTGCATGCAATCTGTATTGAACTTAAACGGTTAAAGTCTTCTTACGAGAAATCTTAATGCAGGTTGTCCGTTGATGATTAAACATTTGCTGTAAACCTGGTAAGATGGCTGCTTAAGGGTAATGCACATAGCAAATTCTGCCAAAATGCCTTGCTAAAACTATAAGGAAATAAATAATGTTTTAAAAAAATCCATGATGAAAACTGAAATCCCATATATTAACACCTTATAATACAAGAATGATTCCCAAAATGTTTAGGTTATGTGACATTTTGAGGGTAAAAACTCAAAAAAATATGCATTTCTGGAAAAGTTTTAAGGCTCTCAAAATATGGTAAATAAATAAAGCATCTTTTTTGAATAATAAAGTCATATCTATAATGAAGTTCGTGCCAGCCCGTTTATATAAAAAAAATTGGCCAGTATCCACAACACAGCACAAACTTTTTTGTGTGTCAAAGATTTGAGTCGTGTTGTAGTCGGTATTTCCAAATTTGTACCCTCAATTTACAGTACTAATCGAGGCCGATCACAGGCCATACCATCTTAATTATGCATTGAACATGAAATTTAAACCTTAAACTTGTTATTCGTGGGTCACATTGTTGGATTGCATCTATTCGATCACTTTTGTGGCCTGTTCTTGAAAAGCCGTAATTACGTTGTTCCACTTCCTGTGCGGCATCTTGTCGCGCAATAATATATAGTTGTATTTTAGTAGAAATGTGGATTAAAGTGTTGTTGTACTTATTTGTTATATGATTTTGATTCATCATATTCCAAACCATTGAAATGTTTATATGTGGTGAAATGTCAGTGTGATTTAGATATAAATAACAATTCAATTTCATAAATTTTCTTATAGCGGAACTACTTCCGGAATTGTGTGTCCGGTTGTGCTTCGGCTATTGATACATCAACACGACGAGTAAACATGAGGTTTCTTACAAAACCACGATATTAATCAACGATGCAGTATTTATGAATATATATAGGTAAGTAAAATGTAACCTTATCCATTACTGCAAACATCCGATCGTTTGTTTTTAATGTTATATGAAGGAATACAGGTAAGGTTTTGACATTGTGACATGCGGGTGTTACTTGACAGTACCGCATATTCAGATATGTTTATAGTGTGCAATATTGCTTCCAAAAATAATATAAATACAAATTCAACATTTATATAATATATAATTGCTATAGAATAGTCATGAGTTGCTAGTATGTTTTTTATCAATTAATACAAACCAAACGAAGAATGTACGGAGTGCCATAAGTGACACGTGTAATATCAACACTGATGAAGTTCGTGTAATGTTTGGTGTACATGTGAAGACTACAGGTTTTGTATGTTTGTGGGATGGTATGATACACTTTTATAAGAAAAGGAATGGCAAACAAATCCAAAAAACACAACAAAACGCCATTTGGTAAAGCAACAGGAAAATATTCCATTCAAAGAAAATGGAAAAGAACAAAATACTATACAGTAAAAGCTAACTGTGACAGAAGACCAGTATATAAGGGCCAAACATATAGATACAAAAACAAATTGACAATATTCAGAGACAGATTACTAAAGCATTACAACATCAGGGCTAAAACAAAGAACAATGCGGTGAAAAAAACATATTTCAATCATGATTTCCAAGACTTGTATAGCATACACAAGGTACTGGTGGATTCAGAGGATGGTGGGTTCAAATACAGAATCAAACGGGTCAGTTCAACTGAATATGATGGGTACAGATTGGTCAGTCTGAACCAGTTTCAAGATTTTCTGGCAACAACTACCTTGCACTCGATGCATTGTAATGGTCTTCGTGTTTTGAATAAAGTATGTCCAAATGTACCTCCTTTGAAACTGATACGTGAAATTAGAAGCAATGGGTTGGCAAGTATTATCCTCACAGAGTGCCAAGGATGCAAACAGACATTTAAATTTCAATCAAGTGCACAGTTACCATTGTCTAATAATACCATGAATACTAGTAGTAAACATTATGATATTAATGTCCGTGCAGTATGGGGAACGATGGTGACGGGAGGTGGTCTTTCTCAATTAAATGAGTTCTTGGGAACAGTAAATGCACCAGGAATGTCACAGAGCACATTCACTACTATCGAACAGGAGATAGGAGATTTATGGGGTGAAATTCTGCAAAAGGAAATGCTTGAGGCGGGTGCAGAAGAAAGACGCATTGCCATTGAGAAGGGAAATTATGACGATGGAATACCTTGCATATCAGTGGTTGCTGATGGAGGCTGGAGCAAGCGCTCCCACAAACATAGTTACAATGCCCTGGGTGGGGTTGCAGTTATCATTGGCGCAGAGACGGGAAAGTTGCTCCATATTGGAGTCAGGAATAAACATTGTTACCTCTGTAATAGAGCAGACACCACCCATACACATCCACCTCCTCATAGATGTTTTTGTAATTGGAAAGAGAGTTCACAGGCAATGGAGGCTGACATAATTGTTGATGGTTTTTTAAAAGCAGAAAAGGTCCATGGAGTAAGGTATACGAGACTCATAGCTGATGGTGATTCATCTGTTTACGCTAAAATCCAGGAGAAAGTGCCAGTGTGGGGACACCATGTTGCGAAGATAGAATGCGCGAACCATGTTTGCAAATGATTGCGAACAAATCTTGAAAAACTGGTTGCTGATAATCAGTACTACAAAGGTAAAGGAAAGCTATCGAAGACAGCAAGAATGAGAATTGCAAGTTGTGTTAGAAGTGCCATTCGAATGCGATCCAAAGAAACAAATAAAGCAGAAGCTGTACGCAAACTTCAAAAAGATATACACAATTCAGTCCATCATGTATTTGGAAACCACATTAATTGCAGTGACTTTTGTAAGGCCAGGGATTGTAATAATGTGTCTCTACAATCAAACATAGAAGTTAGTAGCAACAACGTTGACAATACAGCAGAAGAAACAATACCAGATGTTCTAGAAGAAGTCACTGATATATGGGCAGAAACATTGAATGCCAATGAGGAAGAACTGTCCAGAGGGGATTGCAATATATTAGAGACATTGGATTCGATGATGCTTAAGGATATCAGCAACATATTGGAAAGAGTAGCTGCCAAATCATCAAGATTACTTGGAAACACAACTACAAATCTAGCTGAATCTTGGATGGCGATAAGGGCAAAATTCGATGGAGGCAAGCTCTACAATAGGTGCAATCGTGGATCCTGGCACTCTAGATGCTATGGTGGAGCATTACGAAAAAATTATGGTCCACAGTGGTCACCAAAGGTCTGGCAAGAAACAACCTCAACCAAAGCTGGCAAGCATTTTGAAAGGCTTTATAATACCAGGCAGACAGCACTTCTTCAAACAAAGAAAGGCCAGAATAAGCCAGAGCGAAAAGCAAGAAGATGGAAGAGGAAAATGGAAAGTACGAAGAAAGCTGAATGTAAGAAAGCACGGAAAGAGTATGGCGAAGATTCATTAGAGGCAGTACCTGATCTTTCATCAGACAGGCTGACAGAGTTGCAAACCACGTACTTCAAGACCCACATTGACCTTGAAGATAGTAAGATGAAGTCAATTGAACGTGTCACAAGAAAGCAGTCGGCATCAGCTGTATGGCAAAAAGAAAGGAAGAAGCGTATAACATCTTCAAATTTCGGTGCTGTTGTCAAACGCAATCCCAAAATCAATGTGAAGAACCTAGTTAAAAAAATGCTCTACAGTCCATTCAAAGGAAATCTTTACACCAGACATGGCATCCAGGCGGAACAGATGTCCATAAAAGAATACATTTGTAAAAAGAAGGAAGAACATGTTGAAGTAACCGTGGAACAAGTAGGTCTCTCTATAGATTTTGACAATAAATTCCTTGCGACAAGTCCTGATGGAAAGGTCAATGAAAAAAATGGTGAAACTGGACTTCTAGAAATTAAAAATCTGCTCCAAAACAAACCCTTGAACTTGTATGAAGCCGCAAGTACTGTAAATGGTTTCTGTTTACAATTGATAGACAACAAATTACATTTAAAGCAGTCTCATGATTACTACTACCAAATACAGGGGCAGATGAACATAACCAATTTACCATGGACAGATTTTGTGGTTAGAACAGAAAAACCATATCAACTGTTTCTAGAACGGATCTATAGAGACCAAAATCTGTGGATAGAGAAGATGGTACCGAAACTGGATGCATTTTATCACAAAGCAATGTTGCCAGAACTAGCTGCACCAACAAATAACACTCTTATGGGGATACGAGAACCAGGCATTTGGGTATGTTAACTATGGACCCATACGTATACACACACATTTGGTGATGTGCTCATTTATGTATCCATAAAATATGTGTGTGGTAACACTTGTGGTACAAATTATTTTCTAGCAATATAACCAAAAAAATACCAAAATTCAATACAAATATGTAATATATTATAGATGTAAAACATATGAAATATAGTAATAAAACAATGATAAATGGATTCAACATATGTAATTAATGTTTATATTATATTTGTTCTTGCAGTTTACTCCTTCACAAACTACAAGGACAGTCACACAGAGAACAAGAAAGACTGAAGGACAGAAAGTGAAAGCTGCAAATCAAAATCCATCAGCTTATGGCAACAGTGATATTCCTACAACTTCAAGGCAGGGGTAATTAATTTCTAATAGTCTATTAGCAGTCTAATAGTTATAATATAATATAATATTATGTTTTATCTGCTAACTTCTATACGTTATACAAAAACGAAACTCTCTAGTGGTTGTGTTTTTGTTGATATTTGTCGGGGAATGAGATGAACTTTATATACAATCTCGTTATGTAATTCTTTAAAGAATAACACTCGCTAAAGGTAGTGTATTTTTTTTTTAAGAGTATACCTAACTCCATTGTATATTATACAAATATCTTATGGCTTAACATGCTCTTGTCCAGAATATTGAACCCAAGGTGGTTGTAATCAACAAGTGTTATATTGCACAAGGCCTTATTGTTTATTACACCCACCGAGGGGAAATATCTTGGACCAGAGCACACTAAGCCATAAGATATTTGTTTTATTACATAGAGCTTAATGTATTCAATATAATATCAGTTCTTGTTGAGATTTTTTAAACATCAGATTTTAAACAACTTTTGATAGGGAAGAAACCATAAAACTTTTACGAGGTGTACTTGCTTATGCATATTCTTGCTGTATGTAGCTTTTATATGGTCGAAACAAAAAAGATAGACTCCCGTCGAATAAAATATCGTAAACATCAACGTCATGACTAAAGTGTTATGACGGGATTGCGCATGAGTTGTAGGACGTCACTGTGCAATATAACTTTTCTAAGCGTTCAATATAACAAGTTATATTGAACTGTTGACAAGATTGTTGAAATTATGACATTACATCAAATATAGATTAATGTAATTCAACTATGTAATAAAACCCGATATTACACTAAAACTTAGTAATATCCTATATATACGACATTATTAACATTAAAATACATCATCAGTAATTATAAATGCTTTGCTTACTTTTCATAATTTTTTAATTTTCTTGTACTTCACAAACTACAAGGACAGTCACACAAAGAACAAAAAAGACTGAAGGACAGAAAGTGAAAGCAAGTCAGAATCCATCATCTTATGGCAACGGTGATAAAACGAATATTCCTACAACTTCAAGGTATATAAATTATAAACCAATATTGCACTAACACTTATTGAATATCCTATATATATATGACATTATTAACAGAAAAATACATCGTCAGTAATTATGAATGCTTTACTTACTTTCCATTGTTGTTAATTATTTTATGGAACAATTTTCTCGCAGTTGTACAGTATTTCTTATTGTTACAGATCTCAAAGACTGCACCGAACCAAATTTGTCGGGAGACGAATATCCCATGAATGGGTAGAAGATGAGGGACACCGTAAATGGTATGATGGGACTGTGATGGGTGTGGAATCTGGGAAGGATGGTAGCCCTGATGCTGTTTACGAAGTGATGTATGATGGAGATGAAGAGCTATACAGCATAGATCATCTGCATACAGATTTTCAGTCAGCATCTGTTAAATTTATAGACCTCATGTGGTAAGTATCCTTGTGTAAATGCATATAACTTTTTGTTGTGGTCATTGACAAGTAGTTGAAGTACTTCATTTTCATTCAAACATACAATTTGTTGATTTGAAATATCAGTATGATAGTTACTATGAAAGTATTTTCTAAAATATTCCTATATGTATATATTAAACAAGATTGCACCTATGTGCCACCATACATTCCTTTGAAAGTAGTTCCAATAAGAGTTGCCTCCCTTTAAACAATTACAAATGGCTTCTGTTTATGGTGTGACTTGAAATAAAAGCTTCTTATTTTGTAAGATTTATAATAACAAACTATTTTCTATTGCTCCCACTAACTGCTTTAATACATCAAAAATGTTTTTTTCCCCTTTCTTTGCAGAATTCAGTTATTTTGAAGAAAATTAG
>NW_022982291.1:0-4846 GCF_902652985.1 Pecten maximus
CCTTAGGGTTTATCCTATGAATCGCTATTTATCATAAAGTTATGTATGGATTTGAACCAAATTTGGTCTGGAATATCCTTGGGGGAAGAGAGGAAAGAAAGTTTATGTAAATATTGACTCTGACCCCAAGGGGCCTGAAGGGTGGGGCCAAATAGGGGAAATAGAGATCTGTCTTTATATCGCTCCTAGTCATAAAGTTTTAAATGGATTTGAACCCAATTTGGTCAGAAACATCCTTGGTGAAAGGGGAACAGATTTTGCATAAATGGTTACTGTGACCCTCCATCCCATAACTATGTATAACATCGTTGGACATTAAGGGATAAACACAATTCTGATGTAAAAATAGGCCCAAGAGTCTTTCCCCACCCTAAGGGACTTAGTTTCTTCGAACACAATTAGTTTGTAAAAATAATCCATAGGGTCTTTCAGTCCCTTAGAGAGTATGTGTATTAACAATTTTAACATGAACATTATTTTGACATTTGGTCAAATCCAACCAGGTGAGCGATACAGGCCCCATGGGCCTCTTGTTTATAGAAAAAATCATCAGCCCCTACTCCTACTATAACAACCAGGTGAAGATTGGACGATGCACCAACTGTAGAACAGAAGTAGGCTAGCTATCTTAATGCTGTATTAAAAGGGCAGTCTGATTGGTAGTATTGTTTACAGAGTTGTCCACCAATCAGATTGACTGTTGCAAAACTGTTCTAAAATGGATACCCTACTTCCGTTTCTAAGTCGATGTATTGTTCGACAGCTCAACTGCTTTTGGGCCATTTTCTCATCTACAAATCATTGTCACAGGTCAAAACGATAGCACACATTGATATTTTAAGATTCTAAACCAAGGCATGTTACTGAAGCATGAGTGCATTTGATATTTTAGTCAGATTAAACTGAAATCCAAAGTGAATCGAAGCTTACCCACCCCTTCCAACTTTTCAAGTGTTACACCTTGTTGATCTAGTAGGAGTAGGGGCTAAAAAAATTTTTTTCTAACTAACCAGATGCAGACCTCAGTGAGGCAGTACTATAACATTGGCATCACCTTATGAACATGACAGATTTCGCTGAATTATGTATAAAAAGATGTTAATTCATAATTAGAAAAGAATATCTCGCTGTTGATCAACAGTCTGAATATGTAAATTTTTGCATCATATATAATGCATATGCATAAAAATAACGCAAAAAATATTTTTAGAAGATACATATCAAATCACGATGGCAGTATCGCTGTACATATTCATGGGCAAATCATATTATGACAGGTCTACTGTAAACTGAATCAACAGTCCATTCCAGTTTTATGTGATATGTATATATGTGTGAACCATTACAGAAGCCGCTATGATATCTTATATTATGTATATATGTGTGAACCATTACAGAAGCCACTATGGACAGAACACAAGGCACCTGATGGTAGGACCTACTACTACAACAACATAACCAAACAGTCAAGCTGGGAGAAGCCGGACGACATGAAATCCAAGGCTGAGGTAATTCCATTCATAGTATCAAAGGATTTATAACAGGTTTTAAAACATTTCCCAAAAAATTTGAAATACATGATTTTTTTTTTTTAATTTCACTAAAAAAATTAGGAATTTACTTTTAAAATAGATCACCCTAAAATGCACCTATTTGAGTTCCAGATAATGAAGTTTGGCTGTATATATGTGTAAGCGTTTCTTTGATGAGCATTAAAGCTACTAGGGCCCCCTCTTTTGTAAAGTTTAAAAATACATGTTTTATTGAGTAGTGAATACATGTTTTGTTGTGTAGTGAATACATGTTTATTGTGTAGTGAATACATGTTTTACTGTGTAGTGAATACATGTTTTATTGTGTAGTGAATATGTTTTACTGTGTTGTGAATACAGTGCATTCCACTTAATCGGGTAACGCTTAATCGGGTATTTCGTTTAATTGGGTAAAATTTCAAAAACCAAAACCATTTTCCCTTAAATCATGTTAAAAAAATTCGTTTAATTGGGTTGGAAAAGTCGTATTTTTCGGTTATTCGAATAGAACAATCGGGACAAAAAATAGAAATGCTCCGATTTTCACGAAAGTCATCGCGTATTTCTTTAAGTTTTAGACATTTATCAACAAATAGTGTAATTTTGATGGTTAAAATGTCAAAAAATGGTTAAATATTACCTTAAACGGTAATGTTATGTCGGGGTTTTGTCAATGTTCAGAACTGTGTTGTTGTTGATTCTGCCTCGTGTGGTTTTTCCCCAACAGGAAGTCGACTAAGAATTGTGGGTAAAATTAAATGTTATTTTTAGAGTCAGCAGCAGGCAAAACGTAATGGGGTTTTAAAAGCATAATTAAGCGACTAGACAATTAAACTTTTACGTCTGGGATGTAAAATCTTCGAAGCAGAAACCAAAACAATAGGTTTTGACCTGGGTCTGATATTGCTACAGATCGATTGATATCACCGCTTACTGTATGTGGCGAATCCAAAGTGAGGGGTTCGCCATGGGGAAATGTGACGACACCGGTACACAGGTGAGTTAAAAATCAGTAGTGAGCAGTAAAAGGACAGACGCCCGACGTTAGCTCATAATTCCTATTCAGGTAAGGATTAGAACTGGTTAATAAAAAACATTACATTGGATTTCGTGTTGTTTTATCAGTGACTGCCAGTGTCAAGTTCGTATAAATTTATACCACAGGAAACGACCTAAATAAACTCGGTTTCTCCGATCTCTGTGCTTTGGTAATTGGAAATCATATGGAATATTTTAAACTTCAAAGCGAACATAAGAATGTCTCTATGATAAACATAAATGATTTTAGCTGTAATTGTCGGCGAGTCCTTAGATCGTATGTCAAATCAGGAACACATGGATGAAACAGGGATGTATGACCCCCCGATTTGATGTGCTACAATTGCACTGTGCCGCGAATAAGAAAATCATTAAGGTTTTGTTATTTTAATACACACATTTTTATACAATTAGTAATAGTAATCTGACAATTTGACATCAGTAAAAGCACAAACAAAAACACCGTTTATTAACAATAATAACGCAAATATTTTCATCCAAAATCGACCCAAGTCTGACAACCATTACGGACCAAATCCAAGATGGCGACGTGCATTTCGGCTTATTGCATAAATCGGTTAATCGGGTAAAAAGTCCCCGCAAATAGGCAACCCGATTAAGCGGAATGCACTGTACATGTTTTATTGTGTAGTGTATACATATATTGGAGTATTTTGGTCTGCCTTTTACAGTTACAACTGTCGCAGTGTCCCTGGAAGGAGTATAAATCTGACACAGGCAAGGTCTACTACCATAATGCCCTTACTAAAGAGTCGAAGTGGACCAAGCCCAAGGACCTCGAGGAACTGGAAGGTTAGTTTCCACACTGTCTAGGGAACATCTGTTTGTTAACTAAATATAGGGAAACCTGTAGATTCTGACATTTGTTTTATTTATAGCTTTTTAGCTTTAATACATAATAAATAAAAAAATCTCATTTAACTTTAATACATAGTAAATATAAAATTCTCATTTAGCTTTAATACATACTTAATCAAAAAAATTCTCATTAAGCTTTAATACATACTTAATAAAAAATTCCTATTTAGCTTTGATGCATAGTAAATAGAAAATTCTCATTTGGCTTTGATGTATAGTAAGTATACAATTCTCATATAGCTTTGATGCATGATTAATAAAAAAAAATTATCATTTGGCTTACTTAGTTTATGAAACTCATCGTTAGTGAAATCTAAGATTTGATATAGCTTTGTTCCAGTGAAATTAAGTCTGAATCTTAAGGGCTTTTCCATCAAAATATCTACTTGACCACAGGACTCCAAAATAAATCACTTCTATCCATGGTGGGATATCCTTCCTTTAAGTTCTTTGTAATTTATTAAACTCTATGGTTGGTATCCCTTTGAAAAACCTGGAGTCCTGGGGTGGGGTAGATGTTTTACTGGGATAGCCCTAAGTGGGTATCATTTTTAGTTGTCATTTGTTAATGTTTGTCATCTCTTGTTTCAGAAATTGTTAAAGGTGAAGCAAAGTAAGTATCTAATTAATATTGATGTTTGGTTTTCAGCTAAAATTTTTATTACTATATTTATCCTCAAATACGCCCCCTCCCCTAGTGTGAAAGTTCAGTATTCAAGTTTTGGGAAGTTGCTAAATTGTAAATGACTTTTAGCTTTTAGAATTGAAGATTTTTTTGCCAAAATGAAGCAGTGGGCTTATTTGTACAGGTACTATTAATCATTTCTTTTCAATACAAATTGATAAAAAGCCACATGACTGTCGTTTGTCTCTTTAATAAGATCATAATAATATCATTACATCTTTTAAATGATTTATGTTATAAAAGTAAAAATGAACAGGAATGTTGTATTTTTTGAAACCATTAAAAATTCTGAATTTTACCCAAAGTTCCTTGAATTTAACCAATTTGAAAGTATAACTTTGACCTGAACTACAGAAATTAATTGCCAACAGCAACTATCAAGATAAGCATGTGCAGACTGGCCGAGTTCATAAACGAAAAATGACACACAGCAGAGAGGGTTATGAGGCACCTCTCTGCGGTAGGTCATTATCTAATGTCTGAGAGTCACAGGAAATGGAATCAGCGAGTAAAAGGGGAAAATTACAACAAGACAGTGAACATCATAAAAATTGTATAAATATCGGCAACCAGCTGAAAAGATAAAGGAAAGCAAAGGAGGCTGCCACGTCTGTGTCCATGCCTGCTTCTGTCCATGCTTCTAGGATAACCTTACTAGACATCTCACGAACCCTTGGACAGATATAGTTCATTTTCACACCACTTTCACACC